>NC_080162.1:71799226-72011528 GCF_950295315.1 Erinaceus europaeus | reverse complement strand
GGCTGGGGCAGAATTGAATCACAACCACCAGAACAGTTGCTTCCTCTTACCTTGACCATCACTCCACAAGGAAAGTTGTTAAGGTGTGAAGCTGATAATTTAGATTACCAAAGGAGCAGTTCTGGGAGCAAATCACACCAGGGCTAAGGGCACAGGTATGTCCTGTGGGGTAACAGGAGCAAAGTGTAGACAAATAGAAGTTGCAAGAAAACAACCTTAGTTCAACAGAAAGAAGAGACATATTTTTGTTTGTTTGTTTTCTTTTTTTAACTAGGGGGGATTAATGGTTTACAGAAATACAGTTATTAACACATGTGTAAATTTTATCAATTTTCTGCAAAACACTCTCACCCCCAGTCTAGGTTCTCCTCCACAATTATATATCAGGACCTGAAAGCCCCCCACCACACCACACCCAGAGTCCTTTGTTTTGGCACAATACACCAAACCCAGTCCAAGTTCTACTTTGTGTTTCTCCTTTCTGTTCTTATTTCTCAACTTCTGTCCTCGAGTGAGATCATCCCATATTCAGGAAGAGACAGCTTAACATTTGGGTGATGGACAAGCTACCTCTCATAGGTGTTCAAGCTGGAATCAAGTTCCTGCCAAGAATCTGACTAAAGGAATTTGATCCAGGTGGGAAGTTATGGGAGAGACGGTCTCTGAGATTTGAGGATAATGATGATAATGGCAGTTCTGACTCATCCTACCCTCACGCCCCCTTTAATGACGCTAGAGCTACTCTAGAGTGATGGAAACTGGTTTGGGCTGTAACAGGGAATGGGAAAGCTAAGGCAGATCCTCAGGGCTTGAACCCATGCACCAGGGTCCCAGAACTCTCATTACACCATAAACCCCCTTGTAAGCAGCCTAAGGCATGTGAGGGCTGTGATAATTGCTACCTAATAACTTCATCCTCTGTTCCTGACTCATCCCCTAAAAACAATATTTGTTTCCTGTCCCTGCCTGTCCTTGAATAGACTAGGGCTTGACTTCATGGGCTACAGATCCAATGTGCCCTCAAGCCCCTTTCTCCCGACCCCTTTCTGTCAATAAAACAGGAACCTAGGCTTCTTATGGTCTTTTTTTTTTTAATTTTTTATTTAAGAAAGGATTAATGAGCAAAAACATAAGGTAGGAGAGGTACAACTCCACACAATTCCCACCGCCCAATCTCCATAACCCACCCCCTCCCATGATAGCTTTCCCATTCTCTAGCCCTCTGGGAGCATGGACCCAGGGTCGTTGAGGGTTGCAGAAGGTAGAAGGTCTGGCTTCTGTAATTGCTTCCCCGCTGAACATGGGCGTTGACTGGTCGGTCCATACTCCCAGTCTGCCTCTCTCTTTCCCTAGTAAGGTGTGTCTCTGGGGAAGCTGAGCTCCAGGACACATTGGTGGGATTCTAGTCTAACTAAAACTTGATTGTCTTATATATACAGCATAAGAAAGACTTCTGACTGAGTTTTCAGACTATATAGAGATCACCTGAGCTTAAGGTGATTTTAAAGTCTAGAAGGGTTATTTCCTGCCCAAGAACTACTCAGGCTTACTCAGTTTGAAGGATTCCCTTCAACTTTGAAAAGTGAAAACTGAAAAGCCAAGGGAAATTCCCCAGCACTGCTGTTCTTGACCTGACTGCACGGGGTTGCTGTTAAACACTGGTCCTGCACAGTCCTGGCTCACTCACCACAGGGAAAGTTCTGGAGACTCCAAAGCTTGGAACACATATGTCAGTTGTGTAAATTCTTACTTCCAGCTTCAGTCATGATCCTCTAATTATAATGTTACCAGACTAAGTCTTCCATCCTAGGTTAAAATAGAACAGATGTTTTTCATGAGTCTCAGGCCTGGATATTCAGACTCTGGCACCAGCTAAGCTTCTCAGAAGGGGAGACCAACTAGAAGGCTATACATGAGAGATGGCAACACCTGGCCTATGGTCACAGTGAAGCTGGAGACATGAGATGGACTGGGGGCAGGTCTTAGAGATAGCATCATTTTCTTTTATTAATATCTTTATTTATTGATTGGGTAGAGACAGCAAGAAATAGAGAGGGAATGGAGTGATAAGAAGGGAGAGAGACAGAGATATACCTGCAACACTGATTCCCCATTCACAAAACTTACCCGCTGCAGGTAGGGATTGTCATTTTTATTTAATGGTGGATTAGATAAGGGATGTGAGAGCAAAGTGGAACCGAAGATTCCTTGCATTTGGTCTGAGCATTGGAGTAGACATAATACCATCTACTAAAGTGAGGGAGCCAGGACTTGGAAATGGGCTGGGGAAGAAACAGAGTCTTGCTTTGAGTGCATTAAATAGGATTTGTCCAGAAGCCTACCAAATGTAGATTAATGTAGATTAAATAGATAGTTAAATATATTGTTTGAATTTCAAAGGAGAAATCAAAAAGGTCTTGTAAATTTGAATGACATTAGTAGAAAATTTCAGTCAAGACCAGTGTGTGTGTGTGTGTGTGTGTGTGTGTGTGTGTGTGTGGATAGGCAAACAGACCAGAGACACTACAACACCAAAATGCCATAGCACTCCCAGGTGGTGCGCCAAAGACTTGAACCTGGGTCATACACATGGCAAGATAAACACCCTACCTGGTGAGTTATCTCACTGATCCCAAGACCACCTCATTTTATTAATTCATCAGTAATGAACCTCAAATGGCATAAGTTTAGGGGTCCCATTCTTTCCTTCCTTCGATGCTCTTACATAAATTTATCCACCTCTTCCCCAGCTTCATATACCAAGCAGGAGCTTGAGGAGATGCCTTGGCCAGGTCAGCTTTTAATAATAAAAGCTCTATTATCCCTGACCTCAGAGAGTGGGCATCTGGTCCTGTATAAATGTGTGTAAGTAAAGGAGGCCACTCAAAGGGGTTTTCCCAAATACAACCTGTTCTAAGCTGACTCTATCTCTGAATGTAGAAACCAGTATAATTGCTGAAAATGTACTTCACTTTGGCTTCGTTAAGAGAAATATCATTTCTCAACACTGACTTAAAACAGCGGCCATGATTTCTCAGTATTGTAACTCAGTCTACTGCTAGACTTGGCTCAGCCCAGCGGCTCCTGCTCATGGTCTCCCCATCACTGCAGCCCCATGACAGCTGAGGCAGAATAACCATTAGGCTTCTCACTCTGTCTGCTGCTCAGGCTCCCCAAACACCTCTTCTTGGTGTGTCTTCATGGCCTCTCCACCATAGTGGCTGCCATATTTCTGCCCTTTCTTAGATAGAACCTTGGGGCTCTAAGAGAAAAGTGGCCAGGAGAGGCTGTTCCATATGGATATCTTAACAGAAGAAATATGATATTCACATGCTGTTCTATGGAGTGGGAAGACTGTCCCAAACCCTCACTCAGAGTCAGGAAGACAGTACATAGATGCCACTCCTCCATGGGAAGGATAGCAATCACATTTCCAGGAAAGCATGCATGATAGAACCCATCTATCTAAATTAATAAATCTTAATCTTTGAAAGATACAATGTCCCATACACACCTTGTGTATTACTTAGTATTCTCTAGAAAAACAGAATCAACAGGGTGTGTGTGTACTTAATATACACTTCGTAGCATATATCTACATATAAGTATTTTATATAGATAGATAGATAGATAGATAGATAGATGTGTGTGTGTGTGTGTGTGTGTGTGTGTGTGTGTGTGTGTGTGTGTGTGTGTGTGTGTGTGTAAAGAGAAAGACACCTGCCTTAGGGAATTGGCAAGTACAACACTTACAAGGTAAGACAGCAGTCTGAAGATTCAGGGAAGAATCCAAGTCCAAAGACCATTAATGACAGAATTTCTTATTCAGAAGTCAATTGTTGGTCTATTCAGACCTTCAATTGATTGAATGAGACCCACCCACATTTAGGAGAGTAATCTGCTTTATTTGAAATTCTCTGATTTAAATGTTAATCTCATTAAAAAAAAAAAAACTTCACAGAAACATTTAGGATAACTTGACCAAGTGGCTTGAGTATTGTGGCCATTCAGCTCAATATTTAAAGTTAATCATCACTCTACGTAGTAAAGAAACAAAATGGACACTTAATGAGCATCTGCTAAGTGTCAAGAGCCTTTCTTTTTTAAGACAAATTATTTTATTTTATTTTATTTTATGGGTGGGTGAGTAAGTGAGTGAGCAGAGTACTTCTCAGCTTGGGCATATAATGGTACTGGTATTGAACCTGATGCCTCCAATTTTTAATTCAGCAATCAGCCACTGCCAGGTGCTTTTCATATACCAACTTATTCAATCTCATAACTATAGCTGAAAAAAAGGCATTTTCATATCCATTTTATAAAGATGGGGAATTTCTGCTGAAAGACACATAGTAAGTGGCATATCTGGATGTATGACCTGGGTCCAAGTGGCTCCAAGATTTTTCAGTCCAAGGATGGAAAAATGAGAAGTAAATATATGATGGGGAATAGATTAGAAAGTCTCCCAGGTCTCAGAAATCAAGCTGAGGAGTTGAAGGTTTTTTGTTTGTTTGGTTGGTTGGTTTTGTTTTTTTCCTTTGTGGAGGAGAGGCACCCAAGATGTCATAGAAGCCAACCTACTTCCCAAGGGATTAGAGTAACTATATCTCCACTGATAAGAACTGACCAGGCTGGTCCATAAGCATTAGAGGCTGGTAAAGAACAAGTCTCTCTGGCCAGTTACAATGTTACTGTGGTGAAAAGATGGGAAGAACTAATTAATTATCAGACCTTCCTCAAGGCCTTCATGCTGCACTGAGAACCTGGCCTTGGCTGAGGGGGTGGGGGCTGGGGTAGAGATAAGCAGGAGTAGAAGCATATAGTATCAGAGTGTTGACTCCACCTTTCCCAGAGAGAAGAAAGAAAATTTCATTTGATTAGTATCTGCTGTATACCAAATGTCACACCACCAGAATTCATATGGGGGCAGTCTTCTTGATTGAATCTTCCCAGGAATCCTGAGAGATATATGCTATCAGTGTCTCCACTCTTTAGATTAGGGCACTGGCATTAAAGAATGAGGAGGAGGGTGTGCCCAAGGGCACAAGGGAGACAACAGAATTGGAGTCTCAGTTCAACTTTGAGTTCAAAGCCTGAGTTCCTCTCTCACATGCTCTGCCTGTTTGCACTGTGACAACAGTTCTTGCCTGTCTGTCATCAGGTCGGCATTAGAGTATAGACTCCCCAGCTACTGTGGCCAGGCCCAGGGTCCACTCACTGTAAAAGAGTTTCAGAGTGGTCCAGGAGGTGTCTCAGTGGATAAAGCATTGGATTCTCAGCCATGAAGTCCCGAGTTCAATCCTTGGCAGCATATATACCAGAGTGGTGTCTTGTTCTTTCTTTCTCTCCTACCTTTCTCATGAATAAATAAATCTCTTTTTTTTTTTTTTTTACTTTTTTAAAATTTTTCTTTATTTATTTATTGGATAGAGATAGCCAGAAATCAAGAGGGAATGGGGAGAGAGAGAGTCAGAGAGAAAAAAGACAGCAGCAATACAGCTTCATCACTAGCAAAGCTTTCCCCCTGCAGGTGGGGACCAGGGGCTCGAACCCAAGCCCTCGCACACTGTAATGTGTGCACTCAATCAGGTGCGCCACTACTGGCCCCATAAATAAATTCTTTAAAAAAAAAATAAAAAAGGAGTTTCAGAGCTGAACCAGAGTACAGATAAGAGTCACATTTACTGAAGAGGATAGAGGAAAGTAAGGAAGCAAAAGGGATAAGAATGGTCAGTCACCTCTACAGAAAAGATGAACATTGGTCTCTGCAGCTATCAGAAATGTAAGGCAGGGGACAGGTGGCAGTTAAGCACTCATGTTACCATTGGCAGGGACCCAGGTTTGAGTTCCCATCCTCCACCTGCAGAGAGGGGAGCTTCACAAGAGACGAAGCAGGTTTGGAGGTCTCGCTCTCTCTCTCTCTCTTTCTTTTTCACCCCTCCTTTCTCAATTTCTCTTTGTCATATCTAATAAGAAAGAGAGAGACAACAACAATAATAAGTACAACAATAAAACAAGAGCAACAAAAGGGAATAAATAAATATTTAAAAAATAGAAAGAGAGAGAGGGAGAATGAAGGGAGAGATGGAAGGAAAATGGAAGGAAAGATAACTTAAGGAAAATAAACACAGCTCTCTCCAGTTTCCTGTGGTTCCAGAGAGCTTTATCAGCTTCTCCCAGTTCCTGAAATAAGTCAGCTGAAGAACACAGCTGGACCATAAATTATCACTACAGTGAAAAGTTACTTGGTTTACTCTCAGTTAATTCCAGAACAATATGTAACAGCCAGTGTTGTAAAAAATGGCTGACTCAGGGGACCAGGCTGTGGTGCACCTGGTTAAGAGCACACGTTACAGTGCACAAGGATGCTGGTTCAAGCCCCTGGTCCCCACTTGCAGGGAGAAAGCTTCATGAGTGCTGAAGCAGGGCTTCAGGTATCTCTCTGTCTCTTTCCCTCTCTATCTCACCCTCCTCTCTCAATTTCTCTCTGTGTCTACCCAATAAAAAAATTAAAGGTAGCTGACTCAGGGGGTCCTTTTAGACCAGAAGTTTGGGGCAAGGGAACTTACTTAAAAAGCCAGTGGTTTCTCTTTGGCAGCTTCTAAAGATGGCAGATAGGTAAATCCTGGTGTGCCTCACCAATCCATAGTCAAACCAGGATTTGAACTCATATCTACCCAGATGTTAGGCCCATAACCACTGAACATCACAGCCTCATGTGTATCTCTCCAGAGCAAACCCACCTCTGTTCTCTATTATCTCCCAGTACCAAACACCAGCCAGCACTGAGAATACACAATTCATCCTCAATATTCACAGGCCCCTTATTCCATAAAATTTATTTTTAATTCCAGTCACATGCAGAGTAGGGGAAAGCTAGCACTTACCTCTAAGGTACCAGTTCTCACACAGTGTCCCCTCACAGTCCCTTAATGCCATTGTGTTGCTTTGCATCCTTTTTGTTGGCGACTTGCTGTTTAAGGTGGCTCCATACACAGTGCTAAAGTTCTGTCCAATATTTTTTTTTCTTTTTTTTTTTATTAATTGGGGAATTAATGCTTTACATTCAACAGTAAATACAATAGTTTGAACATGCATAACATTCCCCAGATTCCCATTTAACAATACAACCCCCACTATTTCATTCATCATTTTTCATGGACCTGTATTCTCCCCACCCACTGCATTATTGATTTTTTTTCTTTTTTTTCTTTTTTTTTATTTAAGAAAGGATTAATTAACAAAACCATAGGGTAGGAGGCATACAACTCCACACAATTCCCACCGCCCAATCTCCATATCCCACCCCCTCCCACGATAGCTTTCCCATTCTCTATCCCTCTGGGAGCATGGACCCAGGGTCATTGTGGGTTGCAGAAGGTAGAAGGTCTGGCTTCTGTAATTGCTTCCCCGCTGAACATGGGCGTTGACTGGTCGGTCCATACTCCCAGTCTGCCTCTCTCTTTCCCTAGTAGGGTGGGTCTCTGGGGAAGCTGAGCTCCAGGACATATTGGTGGGGTCTTCAATCCAGGGAAGTCTGGTCGGCATCCTGATGACACCTGGAACCTGGTGACTGAAAAGAGAGTTAACATACAAAGCCAAACAAATTGTTGAGCAATCATGGACCCAAAGCTTGGAAAAGTGGAGATGAAGTATTAGGGAGGTACTCACTGCAAACTCTAGTATACTTCTGCTTTCTTACTTTGGTGCCATACTCCAAACTCAGTCAATTTCTGCTTTGCGTTTCTACTTCTTCTTCCTTTTTTTTTTTTTTACATGCATAACATTCCCCAGATTCCCATTTAGCAATACAACCCCCACTATTTCATTCATCATTTTTCATGGACCTGTATTCTCCCCACCCACCCACCCACCCCAGAGTCTTTTACTTTGGTGTAATACTCCAATTCCATTTCAGGTAGGACTTGTGTTTTCTTTTCTAATCTTGTTTTTCAACTTCGGCCTGAGAGTGAGATCATCCCATATTCATCCTTCTGTTTCTGACTTATTTCACTCAACATGATTTTTTCAAGGTTCATCCAAGATCGGCTGAAAACGGTGAAGTCACCATTTTTAACAGCTGAGTAGTATTCCATTGTGTATATATACCACAACTTGCTCAGCCACTCATCTGTTGTTGGACACCTGGGTTGCTTCCAGGTTTTGGCTATTACAAATTGTGCTGCCAAGAACATATGTGTACACAGATCTTTTTGGATGGATGTGTTGGGTTCCTTAGGATATATCCCCAGGAGGGGAATTGCAGGGTCATAGGGTAGGTCCATTTCTAGCCTTCTGAGAGTTCTCCAGACTGTTCTCCACAGAGGTTGGACCAATTGACATTCCCACCAGCAGTGCAGGAGGGTTCCTTTGACCCCACACCCTCTCCAGCATTTGCTGCTGTTACCTTTTCTGATGTGTGACATTCTCACAGGAGTGAAGTGATATCTCATTGTTGTCTTGATTTGCATTTCTCTGACAATCAGAGACTTGGAGCATTTTTTCATGTGTTTCTCAGCCTTTTGGATCTCTTCTGTGGTGAATATTCTGTCCAAGTCCTCCCCCCATTTTTGGATGGGGTTATTTGTTGTCTTGTTGTTGAGTCTGACAAGCTCTTTATATATGTTGGTTATTAAACTCTTATCTGATGTATGGCATGTAAAGATCTTCTCCCATTCTGTGAGGGGTCTCTTGATTTGGGTAATGGTTTCTTTTGCTGTGAAGAAGCTTTTTAATTTGATGTAGTCCCATAGGTTTATACTTGCCTTAGTCTTCCTTGTAATTGGATTCGTTTCATTGAAAATGTCTTTAAAATGTATGCGGAAAAAAGTTCTTCCAATATTTTCCTCTAAGTATCTGATAGTTTCTGGTCTAACATCCAAGTCCTTGATCCACTTGGAATTTACTTTTGTATTTGGTGAAATACAGTGATTCAGTTTCATTCTTCTGCATGTTTCAACCCATTGTTTCCAACACCATTTGTTGAAGAGACTCTGCTTCCCCCATATAATAGTCTGGGCCCCTTTGTCAAAGATTAGATGTCCATACGTGTGGGGCCTCATTTCTGGGCTCTCAATTCTATTCCACTGGTCAGTGTGTCTGTTCATGTTCCAGTACCAAGCAGTTTTGATGACAATTGCCCTATAATATAGTTTGAGATCTGGCAGTGTGATGCCTCCGGTTCTGTTCTTTTTTCTCAAGATTGTTTTGGCAATTCTAGGTCTTTTCTGGTTCCAGATAAACATTTGTAGCATTTTTTCTATTCTCCTAAAAAAATGTGCTTGGGATCTTGATGGGGATAGCATTAAATTTGTAGATGGCTCTGGGTAATATATTCATTTTGATGATGTTAATTGTTCCAACCCATGAACATGGAATATCTTTCCACTTCTTTGTGTCTTTTTCAATTTCTTTGAGTAGTGACTCATAATTTTCAGTATACAAGTCTTTCACTTCTTTGGTTAGGTTTATTCCTAGATATTTTATTATTTTTGTTGCTATAGAAAAAGGAACTGATTTCTGGATTTCAATTTCTTCTAACTTAGTGTTTGCATAGAGGAATGCCACTGACTTTTGAATGTTAATTTTATAGCCTGACACATTACTGTATTGCCTGATGATTTCCAAAAGCTTCTTGCTGGATTACTTAGGTTTTTCCATGTATACTATCATGTCATCTGCAAATAAGGAGAGTTTGACTTCTTCTCTTCCAATCTGTATGCCTTTAATTCCTTGCTCCTGCCTGATTGCTATGGCAAGAACTTCCAACACTATGTTGAATAGTAATGGTGATAGTGGGCATCCCTGTCTAGTACCTGATCTGAGGGGAAATGCTTCCAGTTTTTCACCATTGAGTATGATGTTGGCTGTAGGTTTGCTATATATAGACTCCACTATCTTCAGGAATTTTCCATCTATTCCCATTTTTTGTAGTGTTTTGATCATAAAGGGATGTTGTATTTTGTCAAAGGCTTTCTCTGCATCTATTGATATGACCATGTGGTTTTTGGTCTTGCTTTTGTTGATGTGGTGGATCACATTGATTGATTTACGTATATTAAACCAACCTTGCATACCTGGGATAAACCCCACTTGGTCATGATGAACAATTTTTTTGATATACTGCTGTATCCGGTTGGCTAGAATTTTGTTCAATATTTTCACATCTATGTTCATCAGAGATATTGGTCTGTAGTTTTCTTTTTTGGTTGTGTCCCTGTCTGCTTTTGGTATCAGGGTGATGTTGGCTTCATAGAAGCTGGCAGGGAGTATTCCAGTGTCTTCAATCTTCTGGAAGACTTTTAAAAGTAGAGGTATTAGTTCTTCTTTGAAAGTTTTGTAGAATTCATTTGTAAAACCATCTGGTCCAGGACTTTTATTTTTGGGAAGATTTTGGATAACTGTTTCAATTTCATTAGCTGTGATGGGCCTGTTCATGTTATCCACTTCCTCTTTACTTAGTTTTGGAAGTTGGTAGGTATCTAGGAAATCATTCATTTCTTCCAGGTTCTCTAGCTTGGTGGCATATAGTTGTTCATAGAAGCCTCGCATGATATGTTGAATTTCTGCAGTGTCTGTTGTGATTTCTCCTCTTTCATTTACTATCCGATTTATTTGGGTCTTCTCCCTTTTTTGTTTTGTGAGTCTGGCTAAAGGTTTGTCGATTTTGTTTACTCTTTCGAAGAACCAACATTTACTTTCATTGATCTTTTGTATGGTTTTCCTATTCTCAATGTTATTTATTTCTGCCCTAACTTTAGTAATTTCTGTCCTTCTGGTTGCTTTAGGATTCCTTTGTTGTTCTTCTTCTAGGTCTTTAAGATGTGCAATCAGGCTGTTTATTTGTGCCTTTTCTTGTTTCCTAATGTGTTCTTGTATAGCTATGAACTTCCCTCTTAGGACTGCTTTAGCTGTGTCCCAAATATTTTGATAGCTTGTGTCTTCATTTTCATTGAACTCTCGAAACATTTTGATTTCTTCCTTGATTTCCTCTTTGACCCAGAAGTTGTTAAGAAGTGTACTGTTGAGCTTCCACATTTTGGCACTGTTACTAATCTTTTGTTGATTGTTAAGTGTTAGTTTAATTCCACTGTGGTCTGAGAAGATGCTTGGGATGATTTCAGTGCTCTTGAATAGGCTGATGCTGTCTTTGTGGCCTAACATATGGTCTAACCTTGAGAATGACCCATGTGGATTTGAGTAAAATGTGTATTCCAGTTTCTTGGGATGAATGACTCTGAAAATGTCCAATAGTTCTAGTTTATCTATCTCTTCATTTAGCTCCCTTATGTCTTTACTGATTTTCTGCCTGGATGATCTGTCAAGTTGAGATAGTGGGGTGTTGAAGTCCCCTACTATGATTGTGTTACTGTTAATATATTGCTGTAGCTCTTTCAGTAGAAGTTTGATGTATTTAGATGGCTTCTCATTGGGTGCATAGATATTAATAATTGTTAAGTCCTCTTGATTGACTGATCCTCTGAGCATTAAGTAGTGTCCATTCCTATCTTTTTTAATCTTATCTATTTTAAAGTCTATCATGTCAGATATGAGAATAGCTGTTCCTGCCCTTTTTTGTGGGCCATTGGCTTGAATGATAGTTTTCCATCCTTTCACTTTAAGTCTGTGTTTGTCTTGTTGAGTTAGGTGGGTTTCCTGTAGACAGCATATTGTTGGGTTGTGTTTTCTGATCCATCTTCCTACTCTGTGTCTTTTAATAGGTGAATTCAGGCCATTGACATTTATTGATATCAAAGATTGAAGATATTTTAACGCCATTCTTGTAGAGTTTTAGAGTGTTTTGATATATATCCTATTTGTGGTGGTCTGGTTGTTTATAGGAGACCTTTCAGAACTTCTTTCAGGGCAGGCTTGGTGATGGTTGCTTCCTTCAACAGTTGCTTGTCTGAGAAGGTTTTGATGCTTCCATCTAGTCTGAATGACAATCTAGCAGGATATAGTATTCTTGGCTGAAAGCCTTTCTCATTGAGCACTCGATAGATATCTTGCCATTCTCTTCTGGCCTGTAGTGTTTGTATGGAGAAGTCTGCTGCTAATCTTATGGGTTTTCCTTTGTAGGTGACTCTTTGTTTTTCTCTTGCAGCCTTGAGGATCCTTTCTTTATCCTTATTCCTTTCCAATCTAAGTATGACATGTCTTGGTGTCTTTAGGTCTGGGTTAATTCTGTTTGGGACCCTCTGGGCTTCTTGAATCTTTATGTCTTTGGTGTTGTCGAGACTAGAGAAATTTTCAGCTATTATGGCCTGGAGAACGCTTTCTTCCTCCCCTTCTCTTTCTTCCTCTGGTAAGCCAATAATGCGTATAGTGTTTCTTTTGAAGTCATCCCATAGGACTCTGTTGTTGTTTTCAGCATCTCTTAATCTCTTTTTGAGATCTCTTACTTCTTTTTTAGTTGTCTCTAATTCATCCTCAATCTTGCTAATTCTGTCTTCAGCCTCATTGATTCTATTCTCTCTGCCCTCTACTGCTTTCTGGAGTTCATCTATTTTGTTGCCCTGCTCTGATACTGTTTTAGCTTGTTCAGCTAGTTGCCTTCTTAGCTCAGCGATTTCAGCTTTCAGCTCTCTAATAACCATGAGATTATTAGAATTTTCTTCCATATTCTCATTTGTTGTTCCTGCATTTCTGATTACAATTTTTTCAAAATCTTTACTCACTCCTGTTATTATTTCCTTAGCTAATGTTTGGATGTTGAACTCGTTGTTTTGTGCTTCACCCTCTGGAGGACTTTTAGCTGGACTCTTGTCCTGGTTCGAGTCTCCAATATTTTTTCTTGTTGTTTTAACCATTTTATATAAGTTAACAGTTTTTTCAATCCCTGAGTTGGAGTTCAGTGGTGTAAAAGCCTTTTTTTTTTCCCCTGTAGGCTATGGGAGCCTGAGGGCTTTTAAACTATCAATAGGCTTCTTGGCTTAATCACTGACTCCAGACCAAGAGATAAAGCAGGGTGTGGCAGAGATAATCCAGTGGTTATGCAAAGAGACTTTCACAGCCCCTCAGCTATGCCACCGAGGTATAGGTCTTCTCCTGAGTTTCCCGGTTAGATCTCTGTACCCTTGTGTCCCTCCCTGTTGCTGCTCCAGATTCTGAGGGTAGTAGCAGTGGAGACTCAGAGTTGCACTTGGTGAGTCTCTGGGGAATCCTTTCCTCCCTTCAGCTGTCCCCTTGTTGGTGGAGCAGACTGGAGGTGGTGTCTCCACTGACAAACTGTCGAACTGTTAGCAGTCACTTAATCTCTCCTTAGGCCCCTCTCTCCTCTCTGTCACCAGCCACGCGTGTTTGTACTCACGGGTGATTTACTGGGTTTCTGTGGTCATTCTAGTCCTGTCTTGTTTCGGTCCGGGTGGTCTCCTTTGGTATTCCTAGTTGATCCGGGAGAGGAGAGGAGAGGAGAGGAGAGAAAGTGATCTGCTGCTCGTAGCTCCGCCTCCAGAAGTCGAATCTCTGTCCAATATTTTTAAGACCAGGGTGAGCTACAGAGAAAACACATGTGTTAGATAAGCTTCATTCAGACATTAGTTATACAGACACTGTCACTGGCCTTGAGTTCAATGTCAATGAGTCGACAATACATTAACTAAGGGGTCTTTAAACAGAAACATACATAAAACAAGGTCATGTGTTGAGCAGTTGATAAAAAAAAGTTGTGACCAGAGACTCACCAGAACCTAGTCCTACATTTCCCCTAGAAGCAATGATTCAACATTCACTAATTCAGTGTTCACAGAGACTTTGTGGAACATAGCAACTACAAATAACCAGAATCAACAGCATATGACAAATGGTGGCTAGGAGAGCACATGACCATCAAGAGAAAGCAGATAAGAGGGCAAGCCAGGCCTGGATGAAATGTCCCAAAGATGCATCCCTGTTTCCCTGTCCCCTTCCTGCTCAGGTATCAGAGTCATCGATGTGGACTGGCAGAGGTCAAAAAACAGTGCTGCCCACCACACCCAGGAGTACCCTTGCCCAGAACTGGTGGTTCGCAGAAACCAGATGTTCACCCTGACATTGGAGCTAAGCAGAGCTCTGGACAGTGAGGAGGCCCTGGTCTTCACAGTGGAGACAGGTAACTGACCAGTGCTTGTCATCCCAGATTTGGGGAAAAAGAGTCCCTATAGGTGGACAGAGCCCTGAACCCTGGCAGCTTCTTACAACAGCTGTCTGGGGATGACTGGAAGGTACCCTGAAAGGGTATGGGGGAGTAGCTGATGTCGCTGGAGCCAAGCTATTCTTTCCTGGCCAGACATAAGGTGGACCTCAATTTCAAAAGGTCCTGTCAATTTCTCCTTTCTCTAGGAATCGAGACAACTGAAATAGACTCCATGCTACCATTGACTCTCTTCTATCTATGTCACTTCCTTACCCCCACATGGTGTCCCAGCATTCCCAGGTCTCCTGATTCCCTGTCCTCTCTGCCAGGACCCCAGGCTTCTGAGGCCATGAGCACCAAAGCTGTGTTCCAGACAGCAGAGCTGGAGGTGAGCGACACCTGGATAGCAGTGAAGGAAGCACAGGCCGAGAACACCGTAACTGTCTGCCTTGCCAGCCCTCCCAATGCCGTCATCGGCCGCTACCTGCTGAATGCCCGCTCTTCCTCCCGACGCAAGCACAGTGACCATAAGCTGGGCGAGTTTGTTCTCCTTTTCAATCCATGGTGCCCAGGTAAGAGCTGACAGTCCAGAACAGAGCCTTTCTCACAAGCTGGCCTACTCTTTGGACAAGCCTGGGAGGAGAGTGATGGCATAGGAAGGCCAACACTGGGAACTTGTCAAGGCCCAGACCTGCTGGTGGAGGGCATTGGGCAGAGGAACCTGGCAGCAGGTGTTACACACAAGCCTGAGCCAGAC
This sequence comes from Erinaceus europaeus, assembly GCF_950295315.1. Lineage (NCBI taxonomy): Eukaryota > Metazoa > Chordata > Mammalia > Eulipotyphla > Erinaceidae > Erinaceus > Erinaceus europaeus. The sequence continues at coordinate 71,996,658 of NC_080162.1, read as the reverse complement.
AGGCCAGAACCTGTGTTTTTGGTGCCTAGAGGCCTGAGGACAAGGGTGGAGCCTAGTGGGAAGAGAGGCCCAGGTCTGGGTAAGTGTCAGACTCTACAAGCTCATTTGTTTTAGATTTCTACATTCCAACTAGGAGTGAAACCACAAAAACAAAAACAAAACAAAGCAAAAGCTAGTAACCAAACTGCCTCTTCATTGTGGTAAAAATCTATGTGATGACTGGAGGCAGGGGGGGTGGCGGGAGTGACAGAAGGGCACAAGAACTTTGGTGGCAGGTATTGTGATTGGTACATACATACACATATAGGTATGAAACTATACCTCTGAAATAATTTTATTTTTACCAGAGCACTGCTCAGTTCTGGCTTATGGTGGTACTGGGGACTGAACCTGGGACCTGAGAGGCTCAGACATAAAAGTTGTCTGAAAAACCATTATACTATCCCCTCAGCCCAAATTGTTATAACTTTGTAAAGCAATGCTGAGTCAATAGTGAAAGGAAAGAAGGGAGGAAAGAAGGAAGGGAGGAATGAAGGGAGGGAGAAAAGGAATGTTCAGAGAATCTGAGGTGGGTATTGTTGATACAAAAGAAAAGTGAGTGGTCCAGGAGGTGGTGCAATTATAAAGCTTTGGACTTTCAAGCATGAGGTCCTGAGTTCAATCCCCAGCAGCACATGTGCCAGAGTGATGTCCGGTTCTTTCTCTCTCCTCCTATCTTTCTCATAAATAAATAAATAAAATCTTTAAAAAAAAAAAAAAAAGAAAGAAAGAAAAGAAAAGAATAGGAAAGGAAAGGAAAGGAAAGGAAAGGAAAGGAAAGGAAAGGAAAGGAAAGAAAAAAAAAAAAGAGTCTGCTATCAGCACCAAGTAGGGTCCTCCAAGGCACCAAGACTCCTAGAATCCTGGAATCCCTTGGCCTTGGGCTGCAGTTGCCCCTGTCTGACCATGTGAAATGAAAGCAGAGTGGGAGGCAGCCTGGGAGCCCAGCAAGCCCTGCCCTACCTCTTCTGTCCCAGTGGGCCTCCAGGAACCCACCTACTACTGAACCCTGATTAGCCCCTTCCCCGGGCCAGCAAGGCCAGAACCCCAGCCCACAGAGGGCCTGATGACTGCTTTTCAGAGGATGACGTGTTTCTGGCCTCAGAGGAAGAGAGACAGGAGTACGTGCTCAATGACAGCGGGATCATCTTCCGAGGCGTGGAGAAGCACATCCGAGCCCAGGGCTGGAACTACGGGCAGGTCTCCAGGGGTGCTGGCCACAGGGGAAGCAGGACTGGGGCGTATGCAACATCAGCCAGGGAGCCCTCTGTCTGCCCACTTCATCCCAATGAGGGAGATTCTGTGCTGTGTCTTAGAGCCGCTTATTCAATCTACTATGAGTTGTACAGGTTCTGTAGAATGTCCTAGAGGAGGTATAAAAGTAACTCAGAATAGGTTGTTTCTGTTGTAGACAGGTAAACAGCTTAGATCAGGGGTTCTGAACATGCACCTGAATCACATGGACGGCTCATAAAACACACAGATGGCTGGGCTATATCCCCAGAGCTGCCTCAGCGGGTCTGAGGTACAGTCTGAGGATTTGCATGTCTAACAAGACTCCAAGGACTTCCGCTGCTGCTCTGAAAGCATACGTCTAGAACCACTGACTTGTGGCAAGTGATCATTCACCAGGTAGGGTGCCTGCATCACCACTCAGGCTCAAATCCCAGCTCCATAGAGAATGTGCGATGGCAGTGGAGGAAGCTTCCGATATGGTGTCTCTCCTTCTCTGTCTCTATCTGAATGGGGAAAAAAGTGGACGAGAGCAGTGATGCACTGGTTGCACGCACACACACACACCACTTGCTTAAATAAGTACAATATATAGTGCAGTGAGGGTAAAGGGGTCAGAGTGGTAGAGTGAAGTGGAGGGAGTTCAGAAAAACTTGAAAGAAGGCCTTATGTCACTGTTGGGCCCAATGCTGAGAGATGGGCAGACTCTGGATGGGTGGAAAGAAACTCACACAGAGCATGTAGGTGAAGTCAGGACTGGGACTGGCTGAGGTTCCACTAGAGCAGGTTCCCAGCCAAAGGGCCATAAACTGTGGATAGTGGGGAGCCGAACTGGTTATTGACTAGAAAAAGAGCACAATTCAGGTTGAGCTTCTGGTTCCCAGTGACTCTTTGAGGAAGGCTTTCCTGAGACCTAAGGATGCTCTATGGTGTCCAGGGCTGGGGGTGGGACTCCCCTGCAAGATACGAGTGACCTATGGGGTGGGGGATGGCCTGTGATATGGGCTCGGGACTCTAAAGCCAGCTTCTCTGGGGACAGTTTGATGAGGACATCCTGAACATCTGCCTCTCCATCTTGGACCGAAGTCCCAGTCACCAAGACGATCCAGCCACAGATGTGTCCCGCCGCCACGACCCTATCTACATCACTCGGGTCATCAGCGCCATGGTGAGAGGCCCCGCCATCCCTTCAGAAACAGTCCCTGCTGGGTCTACAGCCAGGTCACCCTGAACATGCCTGATCTTACCTTGATCCCTCATGGTTTCTGGGCCCAGCTATAGGATCACACTCTGATTTTTCTCAGGTCACTCACTACCTGTGTCAATTCTCTATTACTATACCAACAAGTCATCCCAAAACTTAGTGGCATAAGACAGTCATGTACAATGCTTACAATTTTGACCAGGGACTTGGGCAGGGCACTGTGACTTGGCATGTCTCTCTGTTCCAAAACACTCCAGCCTTGGGTGTCAGAGGGTTTGGTAGAATCATAGGCTTGGGGGTTTGGTTCTGGTGGTTAGCAGTTGCTGGGTTCTCTGCATGCTGTGTCTACTAACACCAGACTTGTCCAATCTAGTGTTAGCCCCAGGCTTGGGTGGTAGGACACTTACCCTTCTGAATCTTTTCTCATATGAAGGAAAAAGGGCAATAATTAACATGATCCAGGAGGTAAAGCAATGAATAAAATACTGGACTCTTAAGCAAGAGTTTGACATCCAGCATCACATATACCAGACTGACACTATAGATCTCTCTCCTTCCTCCTGTCTCTTGTTAATAAACAAATATATAAAAAGGACAATAGAGAACTTTCATTAGATTTTTTTTTTTTTTTTGCCTCCAGGGTTATTGCTGGGTTCGGTGCCTGCAACATAAATCCACTGCTCCTGGAGGCCATTTTTTTTTTCCTTTTGTTGCCCTTGTTGTTTTATCATTGTAGTTATTATTATTGTTGTTGTTATTAATGTTGTTGTTGTTGGATAGGACAGAGAGAAATGGAGAGAGGAGGGAAAGGCAGAGAGGGGGAGAGAAAGATAGACACCTGCAGACCTGCTTCACCATTTGTAAAGTGACCCCCCGTTGCAGGTGGGGAGCCAGGGGCTCGAACCTGGATCCTTACGCTGTTCCTCGCTCTTGGCACCACCTGCGCTTAACCCACTGCGCTACCGCCCACTCCCACTTTCATCAGATTTAAGCAAGTTCAGATAATGTGCACAGAGCCATTGGAACAGCACCTGACTATTCTATTGCGTTGTTAGAAAAGTCATGACTATTCTATTGGGCTGTCAGAAAAGTCATAATGCATGTTTGCATAGAAAAATAGAAAAATAGGGAGTCGGGCAGTAGCTTAGCAGGTTAAGAGCACGTGGTACAAAGCACAAGAACTGGCGGAAGGATCCCGGTTTGAGCCCCCGGGCTTCCCACCTGCAGGGGAGTCGCTTCACAGGCAGTGAAGCAGGTCTGCAGGTGTCATTCTCTCCTCCTCTCTGTCTTTCCCTCCTATTTCCATTTTTCTCTGTCCTATCCAACAACAACAATAAATAGCTACAAAAATAAAACAACAAAGTCAGCAAAAAAGAATGAATGAATAAATAAATAAATAAATATTTAAAAAAAGAAAAACAGAAAAATAATATCATGACTTTTCTGACGATGCAATAATATTAGAGTATGCATGCAGTGAATATAATGAATGTCTGTGACAATTATGCTATCAAGAGCAACTGAAAAGCAGACCATTTAAAATAGTAAGCGCTTGGGGTCCAGGAAATGGTGCACCTGTTTGAGCACAAATATCATCAGGTGCCCTCTCCCCACCTGCAGAGGAGACACATCATGAGCAGTAAAGCAGGTCTGTGGGTATCTATTTATCTCTCTCTCTTTCTCTGCATCCTCTCCCCTCTCAATTTCTCTCTGTCCTGTCATATAAAATTTAAATTAAAAAAAAAAAGGAAAAAAATAGCTCTTGGGAGCAGTGAACTCATAGTGCTGGCACCGAGCCCTAGCAATAACCCTGGTGGCAATAATAACGACAACAACAAAATAAAATAAAACAAAATAATATGTGCTCTAAAATAGCAGATGATTTTCAGCAAGAGAGTATCCTAGTAAATGGTAATTTGAAAATGATAAATGGTACTCAGAAGTCGGTATTTAAAGACAGTGGGTACGCCTCATTTTCAGACAATATTAAAAAGTAGTGGTTCCCAGATGACGGACTCATTCAAAGTTGGAGCTGATTTTATGATGGTGAAGTTCCTGAAGAAGGAGCCCCTGGCTGGTGGTGACCCTGGGTCTCCTCTGTCCAGGTGAACAGCAACAACGACCGGGGAGTAGTACAAGGCCAGTGGCAGGGCAAGTACGGCGGTGGCACCAGCCCCCTGCACTGGCGTGGCAGTGTGGACATCCTGCGCAAGTGGTTCAAGGGCAGGTTCAAGCCAGTCAAATATGGCCAATGCTGGGTCTTCGCGGGAGTTATGTGCACAGGTACTCAGGGGAGACAGGTCCCCAACCCACAGTTAACTGCCTGAGCTGCATTTGTGTTTATTTTGTATATATTTACATAGACACACCTACCCAAACAACCAACCACTCTTTACTGGTGATGGGGAAATAGAGGTCTGTGTAATGAACAGAGAAATTGATTAGCTCATTTACATGACGTTTGATGTTGAATGTGCAGGAATCCCACCCTCTTCTATCTCTGGCTCACTAAATGCTTTGGGGCAAGTCCTGAGGTCCCCTAGGCTCAAGTAGCCTGGGAAATAAACAGGTCATTGTATGACTGCTGAGGTCCTGCCTGCCTCAGAATCTGCCAATTCAAATGGGAGCATCTCCAGCCATTCCCCAGGAATTTGAATGTGCAAGAGCTGGTGGTATTACTGAGAGTGGAGACAGGAACCTCAACCATGAAGAGACAGAGAAAGGGGACTGTGGTCAGAAATGAAGTGGGAAAGCTGATGGGGGTGGGAAGAAAGAGAGGGGTGGGTGCTGAACACCCCCTCCTTGAATCTAGGGTGCAACGTACTCGTGGAGTGCTTCAAGCCTTAAATTTTCAGTCCTTAGGTGCCTGGGGATCGCAACAAGGGTAGTGTCCAATTTTAACTCGGCCCATGACACAGACAGAAACCTGAGTGTGGACAAATATGTGGACTCATTTGGCCGGACGCTGGAGGACCTGACGGAAGACAGCATGTGGTTGGTTATCGGGCCTCTGGGTCCCAGGGTCAGGGTCAGGCATTGGTCCTATCCCAAGCTAAGTGGTTCCCTGAGACAGACCCAGATCTGGAGCTCCACTCTCTCAAGTCTGAGTCAGTCCTGACTCAGGCATGAGGGACACTTTGCAGGGAAGAAGTTCCAGGAGATTTTGGGTACCTGATCAAGATCAAGAGGTGGGCTCAAGACCTGGCCACCTTGAGCATGCCCCTCCCTACACCATTCTCTGTTCTTGGGGCATCTGAGCCCTGCCCAGGACTTGGAGAGCCCCTCTGCGGAGTTACTCTTTGGCACATTCCTGCTTCTCTGTCAATTGCCTAGGAGGGGAAAATTGCCTTTTTCACTAAATACAGCTATGTGAAAAACTTCTAAAATATATATATAGTAGAGACAGGGAAACAGAATGAAAGAGACCATAGCACTGAAGCTTACTTATGGTAGAAGCCCGGCTCAAACCTGGGTTGTGCACATGGCAAAGTAGCACACTACCCATGTGAGCTATTTTGCCGGCACCTAAAAATCTATTTTCATTTAAGCTTCTGAAGTAGGAATCAAGGAGGCAGGAATGTAGCTCATTGGTGAAGCACACATGTCTTGCCTGTAGGAGAATTTGGGCTCAGATTCCAGAACTCCTCCTCCAGAAAAGAGTAAGTGCAGTCATGTGCTTTACGGTTTAGAGGTACTACATAAGTAATAATGTTCAGTCTCCCTTCCTATGTCTCCTTCCAGAGAGAGGCTCTGCAAATAAAAAAACATACATATACAGACTCTCCACCCTCTCCCCCTCTTTTTAACCTTTTAGCATTTATTGGAAGCATGATAGAATACTGTTCTATTTGCTCATGCATTTAACAAGTCCACACCAATATCTGCAGGGTTTCCTTATGTTTTTGCAATGTAATGTGAGTTATGTAATCTGAGTGCTTAACCAGGTGCACCACTGCCTGGCCCCTGTACTGTTTAAAATGTTAACAACACCACACTAACTGGGCACTTAGTCTGCTGGTGCTCACGTGGGTGGCCTCGCAACCCGAGGCAGCTGCTGGCTTTCCCGTCAAGGGCTCAAGGGGCCTCAAGATGCAGAAGAACAGCCAGGAGAAATTCAGGTATGAACTTCCATCTTTATTTTGAGAATGGACAACTTATATAGCAAGTAGAACAAATAACATTTTTCACATATGTCAGTAATCACAGGGTTTCAAAGGTCAAATCCCCCTATGGTGGGGAGGGGTAGGAATGACGAGAATTGATGAGATACCAAGAGGTCAGAACAACTAGTTTCCATGATGCAAGACATATTAATTACCTAAAGGTATTAAGAAAAACATAGTGGCTAAACCAGCATAGTGAGATGAAGCAGAGAAGGTCAGAGCTTGATGTAAATCATAGATATCAAAGGACAAGGAAATAAGGTGTGGGGGTCTCACTGCCAGAGTGCTGGCAAGGCTGTGATGGAGTATGCTTATGTGTGTGATCAAAAGGTGGTGAACTTATAGTGAACGTGGCGAACTTATAGTGAATGTAGTGAACTCTAAGTGAACTTACAAGCAGGCAGCCATTTGGTCTGCTAATAGGGGAATGAGTTAACTGTGAGAGGTTGCAGGCCTTTGTGAAGCTTGAGAGACCAACAAGAGGAAACTAAGTCAGGAAAGCTTTCACTTCTACACTCTACCCCTGAAAGGGAGAGACTGACAAGGAGGATGTCTTTCCAGACCTCCATCTCAAGGATGGGGAGAAAGCATGGTAGAGCTTCCTCTAAGCTCCACCATGCTTTCACATAATCCCACATTAGTCTATGTCCCAGTTTTCAGTGTTATCCATATATTAATAATGTGTTCCTCCAAAAAAAGAAGAAGGGGAGGAGGAACGGGGAGAAAAATAGGGAGGAGGACCAGGAGATGGAAGAAAGGAAAGACAAATCCAGAGCTGCTTCTTCATGCTGCTTTCTTTCTTTCTTGTGGACCTTGTGCAGATGATGTTATTTTCCCTGGTCTCCCAGTCTCATCTTTAATGTAGAAAACTCCCACTGAAGTCTGAACACTTTATCAAGTTTTCAAACACTACCTACCCCAACCCAAAGACACCGCTGGGGGGTGTATTGTTATATGGAAAATAGGGAAACGTTATGTATTTATTGTTGAATTTAAAACATTAATCCCCCAATAAAGAAATTTAAGAAAAGAGTTATTGGGGTGGGAAGATAGCATAATGGTTATACAAAAAGACTTCCATTCCTGAGGCTCAAAGTCCCAGATTCAGTCCCCAGCACTAGATTTTTACAATCTGGTAAAGATAAATAAAGTTACAGGGGTTTTTTAATCATCTATTTAAAAAAGAGAGAGAGAAAAGAAAACTACTTGCATAACCATTATACTGTCTACCCAGCCCTACTTACATATGTAATATGAATGATCCCTGCTCACTTACACTGTTGGGTAACTAGTTCTCATGATATCCCCACAGTAATCGTGTAGAGTACTACCCAAGACCAGCTCAGAGTAGGAAGTCCCTTCCTAGGAGTATCTGTGCTCATGGCAGGCTTCCATGTCCAACCCTCTCTCTGTGGCAGGAACTTCCATGTCTGGAATGAGAGCTGGTTTGCCCGGCAGGACCTGGGCCCCTCTTACAATGGCTGGCAGGTTCTGGATGCCACCCCCCAGGAGGAGAGTGAAGGTACGGGCTCAGCAGAGAGGGTCCCAGCACCCCCCCACAAGTGCACCCACATCCGCATCCACTCCCTTCCTGTTCACCCCCTCCTGCCCAGGTGTGTTCCGGTGCGGCCCAGCCTCTGTCACCGCAATCCGTGAAGGTGATGTGCACCTGGCCCACGATGGACCCTTTGTGTTTGCGGAGGTGAACGCGGACTACATCACCTGGCTCTGGAACGAGGACCAGAGCCGGGAACGAGTGTACTCCGACACCAAGAAGATTGGCAGGTGCATCAGCACCAAGGCGGTAGGCAGTGACACCCGTCTGGACATCACAGGCCTCTACAAGTACCCAGAAGGTGAGGACAGTGTGGAAGCCTCTTGGGCTTCTTCCTAAGATGCCCTGTCTTCTTTTTTTTTTTTTTAATAATTTTTTAATCTTTATTTATTTTGAATAGAGACAGAGAGAAATTGTGAGGGATGGGGAAATAGTTCAAGAGAGAGACAGAGAGATGCCTGCAGACCTGCTTCACCACTCATGAAGCTTTCCCCCCTGCAGGTCGGGACCAGGGGCTTGAACCTGGATCCTTGAGCACTATAATGTGTGTGCTTAACCAGGTGTGCCACCACCTGGCCCCAAGATGCTCTGTCTTCTGTAGGGGCCCCCCATTGTCCACCTGGACCAACCCTGTCTCCATCAGTCATTGTGGAGATGGCTTCCACTTGGCACTATCTCTTCCTTGAACACAGAGCCTTTAGTTTATATAATAGCACAGCTACATGTCCTTGAACATTTACAACAAAACAGTCACTGGACTGAGTATATTTCTGGTCGGAGCCAGCTGACCAGGAACAGATCCTGGAGAGGGCGTGAGGATTGAGAAAAGAAAGATGACAGTGAAATGGGATTGGGAGAGCTCTAGCCCAGTGACTGGCAGCCCAGATTTTTTTTTTTTTTTCACAGTCTTTTACACTTAAAGCATGTATCTTGTAATTCTGTAAGTTTCTTGAAGACATACACAAGGTACAGTGAAAGTACATGCAGTCATGGCATGAAAGTACCTGTAGATAACTAGCTATTTTACCCAGGGAGTTTGTCTGCAAAGTCTTTATCATTTTCTCAAGGAGTCTACAAAGTCTTTATCATTTTTTCAGCTTTCTCTAATCATCTTAAGACAAAGGTTAAGGGCTCACAGAAGGCCTTCTTTGCCAGCCTTTTGCTCACAGGCTCAGGGGCCTTGCCTTTCAAAGACCTGCTGTCCCCGACAAGTATATTCATCTGTGACAGTAATAATTACTATGACAATAATTGTGATTGTAGTATCTAGAAGACAGAACTTGCTAGAAGATAGAAACCATCCAAGTGACCATCACAGATACAAAATATAGTACAGACATATTGAGATATTATTCAGTTTGTTAATGGAAGGGAGTTCTGACCTGGAAGACAATGAAACAATCGACTCATTCAGGACAGAGACTGAGTCCATGTGCTTGCGCTTCCTCATGTAGTCAGATTCATAGAGTCAGCAAGTACAATGGTGGTGGCCAGGAGCTTGGGGCAGTAGGACATGGAGATTAATATTTAAATAACAGAGTTTCAGGATTTTTGTTGTTGTTGTTACTATTGTTGTTTGTTTACCAGAATACTGCTCAGCTCTGACTTATGGTGGTACAGGGGATTGAACCTGGGACTTTGGAGCTTCAGGCATGAGAGTCTCTTTGCATAACCATTATGCTATCTACCCCCCCCCCCCCCCGCCCCAAAGTTTCAGTTTCTCAAAATGAAAAGAGTTCAGGAGATGAGTGGTAGCATGGCTAAACAACAATGAAATTGTACTCAATACAAATGAAGTTTACACCTACAAATAGTTAAGGTGTAAGATTTTGTGTATTAATTTGTGTGTAATATAACTTTCTTAAATCAAAGGGAAGAATGGAGAAAAAAGAACAATTTCTAGATTAAGAAGGAAGATATATATTATATATATATATATATATATATATATATATATATATATATATATATTTTTTTTTAAGAATACACTAAAAAGCCACTATAGGGCAGTGAAATAACTCCCTTGGATAGTGCACTGCTTTGTCAAGTTCAAGCCTGGCCCCAGCACACTAAAGGAAGCTTTGGTGCTATAGTCTCTTCTGTCTCTCTCTCTCTCTCTCTCTCTCTGCCTCTCTGTATCACTTTAAAAGTTTAAAAATTAAAAAATTAAATGATACTAGAACAATAAACAAATTCAGCCAAAGTTTAGAATACAGATCAATTTAAAAAAATAACTGTGGGAGTTGGGCAGTAGCACAGTGGGTTAAGTGCATATGGCACAAAGAGCAAGGACCAGCGAAAGGATCCCGGTTCGAGCCCCTGGCTCCCCACCTGCAGGGGAGTCACTTCACAAGCGGTGAAGCAGATCTGCAGGTGTCTGTCTTTCTCTCCCCCCTCTTGTCTTCCCCTCCTCTCTCCATTTCTCTCTGCCCTATGCAACAACAATGACATCAATAATAATTACAACAATGAAACAACAAGGGCAACAAAAGAGAATAAGTAAATAAATACATTTTTTAAATTAATTGTATTTCTAGGCACTAGAAATGTAAAATTTGAAAGCAAATCTACTTACAACAACATCTGAAAGAATAAACAACTTAAGAATAAATTTAGCCAAAAAAAAAAAAAGTGATACTTACACACTGAAAGACATAAAACATTGTTGAAGGTGGTCTGGGTGGTGGCGCAGTGGATAAAGTATTGGACTCTCAAGCATGAGGTCCTGAGTTTGATCCCTCACAACACAAGTACCAGAGTGGTGTCTGGTTCTTTCTCTCTCCTCCTATCTCTCTCATTAATAAATAAAATTTTAAAATATTTTTAAAAACATTGTTAAAGGAAGAAAAATAAGGATAGGGAGTCGGGCAGTAGTGCAGCAGGTTAAGCACAGGTGGTGTAAAGCGCAAGGAACGGCATAAGGATCCCAGTTCAAGCTCCTGGCTCCCCACCTGCAAGGGAGTCGCTTCACAAGCAGTGAGGCAGGTCTGCAAGTGTCTATCTTGCCCTTCTCTGTCTTCCCCTCCTCTCTCCATTTCTCTCTGTCCTATCCAACAACAATGACATCAATAACTACAACAATAATAAAAAGGGGGCAACAAAAGGGAATAAATAAAATGCTTTAAAGAATGCTTTAAAAAAAGAAAATTAAGGATAATCTGAATAGACACTCAGTTTTCATGAATGAAACAACTTTGTATTGTTACAATATCCCAAATAACTACAGACTCCATAAGATCCCTATCAAAATTCCAGCTGAAGTTTTTTTCAAAATTGTCAAGCTAATTATAAACATCTTGTGGAATTCCAAAAGACTCAAAAGGAAGAAAGGACGAAAGAAATCTTTATTTATTTATTTATTTATTTATTTATTTATTTATTTATTTATTTTTACCAGAGCACTGATTAGCTCTGGTTTATGGTGGTGTGGGAGATTGAACCTGAGACTTTGAAAAAAGAAATCTTGATTCAATAGAACAATATATGTGTGAGGACCTGGTTCACAAAAACAAAACAAACAAAAAAATGACTGGCAAAGTCGCTCACCTGTATAGTATGCCTGCTTTGCCGTGTGTGACGCAGGTTCAAGCTCAGCCCCTATCACACTGGAGGAAACTTCTCTGCTATAGTGTCTTTCTCTCTGTATGTGTCTCTATCTAAATATGTCAGCCTGGAGTGGTAAAGTCCCAGAAGTGGAGGAGGAGCAGAAGGAAGAGCAGAAGGAGAGGGAGAGAGTAAGAAAGATAGAAATTGGAATCACACCCTCTGGGTTCAAGTCCCAGTTCCCTTACAAGTTGTCTTACTTCTCTGTTGAGCTCTGGCTTATGGTAGTGGTGGTGGTGTGTGGGGTGGGGGGGTGGCTGAACCTGGAGGGGGGGGACTGAACCTGGGATTTTGGAGCCTCAGGCTTGAGAGTCTATTTGCATAACTATTAAGCTATCCACCCTCCACCCTGTCTTTTTTTTTTTTTTTGCCTCCACCCTGTCTTGAGTTTCTGATCCCAGATGTTTCAGAAACAACAAATCTTTATAGTATTAGGTGAAGTCTCCTGACCTGAAGTTGTTGACAGCTGGTGAAAATGTTATTTAATGGGGTCAGGTGGTAGCACACCTAGTTACCATGCTCAAGGATCCAGGTTCAAGGCCCAGTCCCCACTTGTGGCGGCAGGGGTGGGGGTGTGAGCTTCGCCAGCAGTAAAACAGTGCTGCAGGTGCTCTTTTTAAATGTTTTTTTTTTTAATATTGTGTTTAATTATTGAACAGAGACAGAAATCAAGAGAAGGAGATGGGGGGGAGAGAGAGAGAGAGAGGAACCAACAGCATTGCTTCATTTCTCAAGAAGCTTTCCCCTTGCAGGTGGGGACTGGGGATTTGAACCCAGGCCCTTGAGTATTGTAACATGTACACTCTACCAAGTACACTACCACCCAACCCCTAAGTGTGTGTGTGTGTCTCCCTCCCTCTCTGTCTCCCTCTCCCTTCTCAATTTCTCTTTGTCCTACCAAATAAAGAAAAATTTTAAAAATCAAAAATCTCCCTCCCTCTCTGTCTCCCTCTCCCTTCTCAATTTCTCTTTGTCCTACCAAATAAAGAAAAATTTTAAAAATCAAAAATAGGCGAGGGAGATAGCATAATGGTTATGCAAACAGACTCTCATGCCTGAGACTCCAAAGTCCCAGGTTCAATCCCTTGTACCACCATAAACCAGAGCTGAACAGTGCTCTGGTGTGTGTGTGTGTGTGTGTGTGTGTGTCTAAAAATAAAAAAATTAAAAATTAAAATAAAATAATCTCTGAGCCTAGGGCTGGGGAAACCTCATCATGATTATGAAAAGGTCTCCATGCCTGAGGCTTTGAGGTCCAGAGCTGATCAGTTCTCTCTGTTTCTCTCTCTTTCTGTGTCTCTCAAATAAAAATAAATAAAATATCTTTTAAAAATAATCAGGCCGGGTGGTGGCGCACTTGATTGAGCACACATGTTACAATGTGCAAGGGCCCAGGTTCCAGCCCCTGGTCCCCACCTGCAGGGAGAAAGCTTCACAAGTGGTGAAGCAGGACTGCAGGTGTCTCTTTGTCTCTCTCCCTCTCTATCACCCCATTCCCCCTCGATTTCTACCTGTCTCTATCCAATAAATAAATAAAGATAATTTTAAAAAAATTTTTTTAATAATAAAATAATCCCAGAGCCCAAGACAATGGACATGGTGAGAGGTGTGTATACAGCTAGCTCCTGATAACAATATGGTGGAGAGAGAGTAATGGTTGTGCCTAGGGAAGAAGAACAGGAGCGGACACAGTGCCTGGGATGGCCGGGCAGTGGGGGAATGAAACTGATGTGAAGCCCCGCGCCCCTGCAGGCTCGCGGAAGGAGAGACAGGTGTACAGCAAGGCGGTGAGGAAGCTGTTCGGCGTGGAGGCCTGGGGGAGGAAGACCCGGTTGCGCAGGGCGGGTGGCCACGGTCTGTGGCGCGATGACCTGCTGGAGCCCGCTGCCAAGCCCAGCATCACCGGCAAGTTCAAGCTGCTGGCGCCGCCTGTGCTGGGCCACAACCTGAAGCTGGCCCTGTACTTGGCCAACCTCACTACTCAGGTGCAGCGGGTCCGCGTCAACCTGAGCGGAGCCACCATCCTCTACACCCGGCGGCCAGTAGCCGAGATCCTGCATGAGTCCCACATGGTGCGTCTGGGGCCCGAGGAAGGTGAGAAGCCCACCCCTGGGTGACCCCTGGCTGGTCACGGCCATCTCCTGGGGGCGGGGAGTGAGAAGGGGGACCCACATTAATCGCCAGGAAAGAAGACAGGACTCAAGACCTGCCTCTTGGCCTCACTTTACAAGTAAGGAAGCTGAGGCACAGTGTGGTGCTCAGTAATGAGAACAGCAATAAAAGCCCGCAGTTTTCTGGTAGTGGACCAACTGGATGGGGAGAATGGTCCCAGTTAGTATGAATATTCCAGAGATAAATACCTGCTGGGAGAATCTTATGATTAATGGCCTTGTGTTGCTAAAATCCAGCAGACCTGGAGCCCATCTAGCTCCCAAGTGTTCTGTGTGCTGGGAGGGGACCCCTAGAGGTATTCATTACCTGTGCCAGGCCTTGTCCTGAGAATACCACACAAGTCTCCCACAAACCCCACAACCAGACTCTCCCCGCCCCTCCCTTCTTTCTCTCCACACGCCTTCTGAGTGAAAGGACTCTGTTGCACAAAGACAGTATTTCTCTGAGCCAGTTTCTGGTAGGTGAAGCTTTGTGTTTTGATAAAAGCATGAAAACTTGTAAAGGAGATGTCACACATTTTTCACTTCTTCTGTCATTTATTTTCACAAAATCAGCATCACAAAACACTTCATAAGGAAATATTAATTAACATATGCTTGCTCCTGGCTTGTAGCAGCTTTTTCACATTAAAGGGTCTACCTGCAGACCTGCTTCACCGCCTGTGAAGGGACTCCCCTTTAGGTGGGGAGCCGGGGGCTCAAACCGGGATCCTTATGCCAGTCCTTGCGCTTTGCCATACGTGCGCTTAAGCTTTCCAGATTCTTTTTTTTTTTTTTTTAACCAGAGCACTGCTCAGCTCTGGCTTATGGCAGTGTGGGGGATTGAACCTGGGACTTGAGAGCCTCAGGCATGAAAGTCTCTTTGCATAACCATTATGCTGTACCCCCACCCGCTTTCCAGATTTTTAATGCCTGTTGCCTTGGAAAACCAGTTCTAATTATATTGCAAACACTCGTTAGTGCCATCATCTTCTTCTTCTTCCTCTTCTTCCTCTTTTTTTTTTTTTTTTGTCATTTAAATATTTTATACATGTAGTCCGGGAGGTGGTGCAGTAATAAAGCTTTAAACTCTCAAGCATGAGGTCCCAAGTTCGACCCCCGGCAGCACATGTGCCAGAGTGATGTCTGGTTCTTTCTCTCCTATCTTTCTCATAAATAAATAAAATATTTAAAAATATATATATATTATACATTCTTCACTAACATTTTAATAGATTGTAATCTTTAATGTATGATGTTTTAGTAAATAGTAAAGCAGTGATTTAGGGTGGGGTTTTGTATGTGTGTGTTTGGGTTTTGTTTGTTTTGTTCTGTTTTACTTTTGTCTTTGGGGTAGCTATTAGCTTTTTGTGATTAAAAGCACACTGGGGGGGTCAGAAGACAGCTGGCTTTATTTTATATGAGAATCCATACCCTCTCTGAGCCCCAGGTGTCTTTATCTGCATAGTGAGGATAGTAATGACTGCTTCCAGTTGACTGCCAGGACCAAGAGGGAGTAACTGCAAACTGAACTTCCTTTTTCTCCTCCTAGGTACTGATGAGGAAAAATGAAAATCAATGAATTAATTAATTAATTAAAATCAGGCTCCCAATTCCTACCTGTTCTCCTTTCCAGAAAAAAGGATTCCTATTGCAATATCTTACTCTCAGTACAAGAAAGATCTGACAGAAGATAAGAAGATCCTGTTGGCTGCCATGTGCCATGTCATCAAAGGAGAGAAACTCCTAGTAGAGAAGGACATTACTCTGGAGGACTTCATCACCATTAAGGTGATTTCTTCCCACATTCACTACCTTGTGCCTAGAAGGCTTCCTTCAGGACAGGGGAAGGAGGCGTTTTTTTTTTTTTTTTTTTTTTTTTTTTTTAACTGCAGCTTCGGTGCTCTGGGCTGGAGATGAGTGTTGTGGGTGTGGGTTGGACATAATGACCGGAACTCAATAGTGAGGTGTGTGGACATGATGCACGGCCTGCCCTTTGGCCCAGCCAGGATCACAAGTTTCCCGAGGGAGTGAGGAGTGATGACGACTCATGGATATTGTTCCCTGCAGGTGTTGGGCCCAGCCACAGTGGGAGTTGCTGTTCTGGTGCAAGTGATGGTGGCCAATCCCCTCTTTGAAAGAGTACAAGACTGTAAGCTGATGGTGGAGGGCAGTGGCCTTCTCCAGGAACAGCTCAGCATTGAGTAAGTGCCAGCCTGGGCTTGGGAGGGAGCAGGAGGGAAGAAGGGGAGGGGAGAGTGGAGACACTACCTTCCTTATAAAGATGGGCCATCAATGGGGCCCAAGAAGTGTTAAAGTGGATGGGCCCTGAGTTTGACTCCAGCATCCCATGTGCCAGAGTACTGCTCTGGTTCTCTTCCTCTGTCTCTCTCTCTCTCTTATTAACAACTACATCTGTTTAAAAGTAGGCTATAGAGGGAGTTGGGTGCTAGCACAGTGGGTTAAGCAGAGGTGGTGCAAAGCGCAAGGACCAGCATAAGGATCCCGGTTCGAGCCCCCAGCTCCCCACCTGCAGGGGAGTCACTTCACAGGTGGTGAAGCAGGTCTGCAGGTGCTTATCTTTCTCTCTCCCTCTCTGTCTTCCCTTCCTCTCTCCATTTCTCTCTGTCCTACTCAACAACAACAATAATAATAACTACAACAATAAAAAAACAAGAGCAACAAAAGGGAATAAATAAATAAATATTTTTTAAAGTAGGCTATAGAGAAGAAATAGTGGAATATGAGAAGAAATCTGGATTTCCAGTCCACCGCCTTCATTCATCTACTCATCCATTTAATCCTTTACTTACTCAAGCACATAATTCACTCACTCATTTATTCATTCATATCTTCACTCATTTAACCATTTACTTATTCATCACTCACTGTCTTGTTTCTCCTCTTTCAGGAGTTCATTACTTCACTCTTTTACTCATAGTTTTACTCCTTCATTCACATATTCATTTGTCTAATTCAAGTCAGTTTTGACTGGTTCATTCATCTACTCAGTCTCCCTTTAATATTCTCACTCAACCATTTATTCATTCATTGACTTGCTCACTCATTCACTTGAGTGCTATTCATTCATGCATTCATTTATCTCCTCATTCATTCTTAATCATTCAGTCATCCATATGACCTTTGCTGTGAACCACATGCCAAGTTTCAGGGGCACCAAGATGAACAGATGGGGATCTTCCTGGATCCTGAACATCCTCAAATAAAGATGCTGTGGCTTGTGCAAACAGAGGGATGGACCCCCAAGGTCTGGGCAGTCAGAAGCAGCCTTGATTGAGTCCTGATGGAAAGAGAGGGGGGGGGGGGTTTGATGTTCACACTGGCTTTTAAATGAACTGAAGAGCCTTTCAAGCACTCAGCAGGATGATGGTCTTCCCTGCAAGGGGCCTCCATGGCTGGTATAGTTAGGGAAGGTCTCCTAGGGAAAGAGAGAGAGAGAGAGAGAGAAAGAGAGAGAGAGAGAAGCTTTGTCTGGGCCATGATTGTGGTTGGAATTGGAAGAGCATCCTCATTGTAGGAACAGTGCAAACACACAGAGGAGGGATACCCAAGGTATGCTCAGGGCACAGGGAGGCTGACCTGGCTGTCTGGAAAGTAGTGGATGGGGGGGGCATGAAGACCATGCTTGAGGACCCAAGTTGGAGGCCCTACTCCTCACCTGCAGAGAGAAGCTTCACAAGCAGTGAAGCAGGTCTGAAGGTGTTTCTCTTTCTCTCTAGCTCTCTATCTCTTCCTCCCCTCTCAATTTTTATCTGTCCAAATACATTAATAGGAAAAATAACCACCAGGAGCAATGGCTTCATCATGCAGGCACTGAACCCCAGTGATAATACTGGTGTCAATATAAAAAAAAATATAAAATAAAAAAGTGATGGATGGGGAAGGCCAATCTGGAAGTATATTGATTGAGGCTTGAATGTTAAGTCACATGTGTGAACCTGATCCCAAGGGCATTGAAGAGGTAGGCAAGAAAAAGGCTGATGGTCTGCCTGTCTCCCACCCTTTTCCCCAGTGTACCCAGCTTGGGGCCCCAAGAGAAGACCTCAGTCCAGTTTAGCATCACCCCGTCCAAGAGTGGCCCCAGGCAACTGCAGGTGGACTTCATCAGCCCCCACTTCCCAGATGTCAAGGGCTTCATGATCATCGACGTGGCTATCGCTAAGTGACAACCCACCAGGAGCTGAGGCGGGAGAAGATGATGCTCTTCCTCTTCCTGTCAGTTTCTTTGTCCTTCCCTTATGGGAGCCAGGAGGTCTGGGTTCCTGTTCTGTTTCATCTTCTACCTCACTCTGTGAACTTCAAGTTCTTCCCCTCCTGGGCCTCAGTTTCCCAATCTGTCAAATGAAGTGTTAGACTCTGTGATCCTTAAGCTTTCTGTCAATAATGGATGATGTGAAGAAACTCCTACACATCCACCCATCACTCTTGTTGCTAGGAGGTTTACTTCAGAACCCCCATCCCCATCCTCACTCCCTGCTACGCCACACCCCCCCACACACATACACACACACCTCCAGCTCTGCCACCTCCTACAAGTCATCCTGACTGGCTCCTAGACTCCGACTCTTTAATCTTGGCAATGTTCTGTCCATTTCCAGACCCCTAAATCTCCCCCCACCTCTGCATAGAACCCAAAACATCAATTGCCTCAATATTCCTATCATGCATAGAGGCAAGACCCTGGCCTTAGACTGCCGCATGAGCTACAGGCAGAATCAGTGTTTATATGTGGCATTTAGAACTATCTAAGTTTTAAAATTACTCAATCTGAAATTATGGGAGACATTTTCCTCAATGAAGATGCAGGCCCAGCATCAGAGAGACTGCTGCTACCCAGGACAAACGGAAGAAAGAGGCAAAGCCATCTGCCTCAAGTGCATCTGGGCACTGCAGTCCCAAATCCTACCAAGTTGCAGCTCCTCAGAACACAATAGTGTGGGCTTTGTATGCTGTCACCAGCAGCTGACATTGTGCTCAGTCACAGTCTTTTGTCCTGTCAAAACAGGACAGAGACCTCTGGGAAGAAGATGAGAGTGGAGATCACCAAGCAATGAAGGATCCACACCAGATGTGAAAATCAACTCAAGATAAGCCCTAGACAGGAAAGGAGATCCTGATTAATCATATAATTTAAGTAATCCACACACAACTAGGAAGATTCACCTACAGCAAGACACTCCTGGAGACAAATGGAGTGATAATAATTCCATAGGATTTTTGAAACATTGGGCCCAGCATCTACATGGACAGGGTCTGATGGATGAGCCTGATCGAAGCCTCAGTGAAGCATTTCTCTGATGACTCCACACGGCATGGGAACAGTTTGAGAATCCATATCAGTGGAGGTATTTAGAGTCAGGCTCTAGGACTGCCTCAGTTTCAAGACCCCCTTTCCAAGCCCCAGCTTTGGTGGCTTATTTCTTGTAAGGGGATCACAGGGCATCAGAGCAGGCAGCCATTTCCTAGAGGCATAGGGGCAGCAAGGGGCTGAAACAATCAGGAGAGGAGCTCCCTCTCTTAGGACACAGGACACACTTTTCACCAGGGATGCTCTGTCATCTGAGGATCTGAGGTGGTTTCCCCTTATGCTAGCTCACATACATCCCACCCCCATTCTTCCAGCAAATGCCAGATGCCTCTCTTCCTCTAGCTTAGCCGTCCCAGGTTGGCTTTCCCTGGAAACTGATTCTGAGATGAAGTTGGAGGTGCAGGGTTATGGAGCAAAATGAGGAAACAGAAGAGAGCAGAGTGGGGGTGAGTGGGGGAGAAAGAATCCATGATGCAGGCCCAGTGACAGCTCAGTCCAGTCCATGGGCAGGTCAGCAGTGAGCCTGGCCTCCTAGACTGTGTGTGTGTGTGTGTGTGTGTGTGTGTGTGTGTGTGTGTGTGTGTGTGTGTTTATGTGTGTGTAAGTAGTTGAAATTGAGGCAGGCCACTCCTTGACCGTTGGCACCTTTCAACCGAACTGCCATAACATCTCACAGGTTAGCCTGTAGGTTAGTCCAGCCCCAAGTGAAAGCAGAGACCAGTGAGAGGGCCCCAGTCAGATGACCCAGGCAGGAACAGTGAGAGAGGACAACACACTCTGGCCATACTATGACAATGTCCTTTGTTAGAGACAAAGCAAACAGATCACTCAACACTAAGCCAAACCTAGAACTGGATGACCCTGGGGCCCCAGAAGGGCACCAGCAGGAGACCTGTTCCTGAGGTGGTGGGAGCCCACGCCTCTCCTTGAGTTCTCTTGGTCTTTTAAAGCTATTCCCTTCTTGGAAGCTCAGCCAGTCATCAATGCTTTCTCATGTCAGAAGGATCCCAACCTTCAGCATGGGTAAAGAAAAGTCTGATAATTTTTTTGTCTCTTTACTTTGTTTTGTGTTTTGTTTTTATTTTTGTTTTCCAGAGCACTGCTCAGCTCTGGTTTATAGCAGTACAAGAGATAGAACCTGAGACTTTGGAGCCTCAAGTATGAGTCTCTTCGCATAACCATTATGTTATCTACCCTACTTGGTAAGGTCTTACTGCTGAGGACCAGAGAATAGATATTCTAGACTTTGTTGGCCATGCAAGTCTTCATTCCAACTTCTCTCCCTCTGCTTTTAGACCAAGAATGCAGCCATAAAGCTTGTGAATTCAGATGTATCTGTTGCAATAAAGCTTCATTTACAAAAATAGGTGGCCTGTCAGGTTTGACTTCCACCTTGTGGTTTGCTGATCCTGCTGCCCAACACCGCCTCAGCTGTCACTCCAGGATTGAGTTCTGACAACAATAGTACCCCAGCCTGGCGCTAAGCCCAAACACAGGCAGAGGCCAAGCCCTGAGCAGGCCCTGAAGCAGGACTCAAGTGAGATCTTAGTCTGTGCCCATGACCTGGACAGAGCCATGATTTACAGTCCTGACCATTCAGACAGGGTCAAGACCTCGGTACTAGAATGAGCCCTAAATCTCATTTATTTTTATTTATAAAATGGAAACACTGACAACAACATAGGATAAGAGGGGTACAATTCCACACAATACCCACCACCAGAACTCCATATCCCATTCTCTCCCCTGATAGCTTTCCTATTCTTCAACCCTCTGGGAGTATGGTGAGCCCTAAATCTTGGCATCACCATGAGTCCATGGCTTGACTCTTGCCCTAGACTGACTTCTGACCCCAAGACAAGCTATAATTCATCTTCATACTAAGTTCTAATGCCACACTGAGGTCTCATCTCAACCTCTCACTAAATCATAACCCCAGACTGAACTCTGATCCTGAGCTTAGTACTGGTAGGAATGGTTCATCTCTACTCAACTGAGGCAAGCTAGGGCAGCTCCAAAGGGAGCCAGGATCCACTGAAGGTCTGTTTGCTAACGTGTCTAACTATCATCTAACCCCCATGCTGGTACTATCAACAAAACACCAGCTCACTCCCACTCTGTGTTACCTGGGCTCCACAGGTTTGTGTTTGGGTTACAAAGGCAAGTAGCTCCAGTGAGTGACAGATGGAAGCCACACTGCCTTTACAACCAGGCTTGGAAGTCACTCAGGGCATGTCTGTCAATGTTGTATTCTTCAAAGGAGTTACACTGTTATTCTCAGTTTCAAGGGAAGGGAAAAATATATCCTGGTAAGAAGAGATTGCAGAACTGGAGATATTGCTGTTGTTATTTCTAGAACTATACAGTCACTCATACTGTCTCCTGCTGTCTCCATACTGTCTTCTTAAGCCTCTACAAATTCTCAAGGTATCCTGTACCTCCCTGTCTGGCCTCACTCTTATATCCTCTCTGATTTACTCTTAATTTTACTCCAATGCCTTTGGTATAAGTCAGTAAGAGTCAATTTTGTTTGCTTATAACCAAGAAACCTGATTCATACAGGCACTGAAGCAAAAATAAACTTGAGATGTTCAAAGAACAGAGTGAAAATCAATTTGTCTACATTGTCCTATAACTCATTACCTTCTTCTTGACTTTGTTCCGTAGCCCTGACCTTAAGTCCCAGATGGCAGCCAACTAGAGGCATCCAAAGACCAATATCTTGACCATGACACCTCTAATAACTTCTCATTCAAGTCATCTTTTCAGGTTTCTGCAAGCCTAAAAGGCTGCCCTTGGGAAAATCCCTGACCTTATATTCGTTGGCCAGGCAGAGTGCCTTATTAGATACTTTCTTAAGTTGAAACATTCAAGGCAGAGGAGTGCTTATGGTAGTGACAGTGCTTGTATTAGAGTTCCTCACAGAAACAGCACCAAATAGGATGTCTATATTGGACTTGTCATTCTTCATGACTGTGTAAGCCAGTGTCTTAACTATATAGCTAGTTGGTATCAGTGAGCAATGAGAAAAAAAAATATATATATATGTATATATACATATATGTATATTTACAACCACTGAAGACCTGGAGAGATAGTATAATAGTTATGCAAAAGACTTCCATGCCTGAGGCTCCAAGATCCCAGGTTCAATCCCCAGCTACCATAAATTACCATAAACCAGAGCTGAGTAGTGCTCTGGTCTCTCTATATCTCTATGTGTATCTTTCTCTCAGTATCTCTCTCATTAAAAATAAATAAATGAAATGTTTAAAAAGAAAGAAGAAGAGAAAGAAATAGCATTTACAACCACTAAAAATACTGACAAAACATCTATGGTTTATATGCTAAAAATTATAAAATTCAGGCTCAAGAAATATAGAAGCCCCAAATAAATGAAGTGATAAGGACATTTCCATGAACTGGAAGGCTCAGCACAGTTAAGTCAGTTCTTCCAGATTGATATACAGCTTTGATGAAATTTCTTACCAAAATTACAGCAAGAAAAATAATAGACTTTATCAAAATTCAAAACTTTTGTTCTGCAGAAGATCCTATAAAAGGATGAAACAATGACCTACATGTTAAAAATATGGTCGAAAATAACTTATCTGACACAGAACTAGTATCTAAGCTATACAGGAGTTTCAAAATTCAACAGTGAAATCAATCTTTTTAAAAAAATTTTTTAATTATCTTTATTTATTTGATAGAGACAGCCAGAAATCAAGAGGAAGTGGGAGATAGGGAGATAGGAAAGAGACAGAGAAACACCTGCAGCCCTGCTTCACCACTTGTGAAGCTTCCTCCCTGCAGGTGGGGACCAGGGGCTTGAACCTGGGTCCTTGCACAATGTAACATGTGCGCTCAACCGGGTATGCCACCACCCAGCCCCTCCCCTTTTTTTAAGCAAGAGCACTGTTTAGCACTGGCTCATGGTAGTTCTGGAGACTGAACCAGGAAACTCGGACCCTCAAGCAAGAATGTCTTTTGCATAGCCATTAGGCTATCTCCCTGGCCCCAGTAAAATCAAACTAATTTAAAAAATGGGCAAAAGACATAAAATTTTCATGAAGAGCTATATAGATGGCAAATATGTATATCAAAAGACACTCCTTATTATCCCATTTGAGAAATACAAATCAAAACCACAATATGATATCACTATATATACCAACAGAATAGCTAAAAAAAAAAAAAAAAACACTAAATGTCACGAGTCAAATGATAATTAGGACATAGAGAAGCTTATTCTGATCTTTATCTGTGTATATCTTTCTATCTATATCTCTCTCATTAAAAATTAAGTAAAAAGTAAAAACATCAGAGCACTACTCAGTTCTGGTTTAGGGTGGTGCTAGGGATTGAACCTGGGAGCTCAGAGCCTCAGGCATGAAAGTTTTTTACATAACCATTATGCTGTCTCCCTGGCCCAAAGTGTCTTATTTCTTTGTTAAAGACTAGACATTACAACTTTGAACTCTGGTCCTCCCTCAGGATGAGTGGTTATTACTACTGTTTATTCTTTGTATCCTGGATTTATTTGTCATGATTCTTTGTTTGGAGTCTATTTCCCTCACATTGTATGATGGCTGATGTTGCTGCTTTTATATATATTATTTTAATAAGAGAAATTGAGAGAGGCAGAGAGACCAGAGCACTGCTCAGCTCTGGCTGGTGGTACTGGGGATTGAACCTAGGACCTCAGAGCCTCAGAACCTCAGAGCCTCAGGCATGAGAGCCTTTTGCAGAACCATTATACTATCTCCCCAGTCCTTTTCTTTTTATTATTATTGTTAAACTTTACTTCCTAGAGGTCACCTCCCTGATTAGCAGATGATCACTGGGGCTGTGCTTAAGCACTCTGAGCCAGTCAAGGATAATGAATCTCTGGGTGGTTTGGGGGATATGTTGAAAGTTCAAACAATTTACAACTGGGCCCCATCTTTCAGGATCTCTTTTGTAACATTGCAAACAGTGCAGGTGCAGCAAGGGAAGAGCAGTCAGCTGGTGGCCCTCTGGTCGCTCCTCAGATGCTCATAGCCTTGGCCACAGGCACAACCTTCCAGACTGCCAGGGAGAAGTGGGATCTCATCAAGACGCACTCTGACTGAGTCCTGACTGTCTCTTCCTAAATTCCTGACCACTCTACCCGTCTATTGTATATACAAATTGTACGATGCTACTGAACTGCTGTGAAGTTGGCCTCTCTGTTTGCCACTTGGTGTTACTGCTGTCTGCTTTCACACAGTGCTGGGCAACAAATCCAGAATCTTGTACATGCACAGCATGTTCTCTACCACTGAGTCACCTCCCCGGCCCAACTTCTGTTATATTTATTTATGAGAGAAAGCAACAGAGACCTGAGGGGGGGAGCTCAGCATGTAGAATGCATGAGTTGCATGTGTGAGGCCCTGAGTTTGATCTCCAGCATCACAGGAGAGCACTGAGTATAACACCGATGGAAGAACTCTATCGATATAAAGAAGCCTAGCTTTTGATGTCTCTCCCTCCCTTCCCCCCCACCACCAAAGTATAAAACAAAATAAGAAATTGGGTCCAGTGCAGACTACACACAGAAGCCAGAACCAGAAGACAATTCTCCCTACAATATCTCTCTAGCACCCTCTACTTACTGGTATAAGCATCATGCCAGCTGACAAAAAAAAAAAAAAAATTTTGCATCTAGCTAGCTACAGAAGGTTAGATCTGGAGTAGAGATGCAATAAATTGATGACTGGCATTGGGACTTTCTGAATGTTCTCTAAAAAAATAAGGCACACTCTCCCCTAGGTATGTCTACCCCACCTCCCCCTTCTAGAATATAATTACTGGTACTCTAATCTTTTTTAATTTTTCTACACCAATGATATCTGCATGACTTACTGCCTTACTTAAGAGATTTCTGCTTAATTTGCTATCCATAAGGACCTTTTCTGACCATCTCATAGAACTTTCTGTCTCCCTCTTCCAGCTTTATTTCTCTCAGTCATTACTAGCATATTTAGCAGTCATTACTAGCATATTTTTGTATATTAATTATTGTCCATCTTCTCCCTGCTAGAGTCTAAGTTTATCAGGCACAGATAATTCTTCTATTTTGTCCACTCCTGTATACCCAGCAGAGTTACGCAGAACAGTACCAGTACATAGCAGGCTTACAACAAAAACTGAATGATGAGTGAATGAATTGTAGTAAACTAAGAACATCCGGGAAGAGAACAAGTACCAGCCAGAACCGCGCCTAGGCACTGCCACCATTAACATGACAGCAAATTGCTTTTAGACTTTCTTCAACGTGAATTAAAAATTAATTTTATAGAACTTAACATTTTATTTTTTGATATTTTAATTTATTATTGGATAGAAACAGAGAAATATTGAGACAGGAGTGGGATATAGAAAAGGGAAAGAGAGAGACACCTACAGCCCTGTTTCACCACTTGTGAAGCTTTCCCCCTGCAGGTGGAGACCAGGGGCTTGAACTTGGGTCCTTGCACACTATGTGTGTGCTTAACCAGGTACGCCACCGCCTGGCCCCAGAACTTAACATTTTACACAGAAGTGTATTCACATAGGGGTAAGAGATAGCTCACTAGGTAAGGCATGTGTCTTGCCCAGGTTTGAACCCGCAACCACATGGGAGGTGTCATGTGATGTCTCTCCTCTGTCTCTCCGTGATCCCCCGTCTTAATGAAAAAGCAGCCCTAAGCAGTGAGATTGTGTTCATATGAAGCTGCAATATGATAATAATGTCAAATATTTATTGACTACTTGCTCTGTGCTAACCGTACTATGTATATCACTTCATCCACTCTTCAGTGAGGTGAGGTTCTACCATGCTGTAGTAAAGTCTTGACCGCAATGGCTGGTGATGCTGGTACTGAAACATACAGGTTGTAAAAACATACAAGTTGTTGATTACAAACAACAAAACAAGCAAAAAACCTGGCTTTTTTTTTTCTGTTGAACTGCGGACAACCACCAAGTTCCACTCCTCATTTCATTCTTGCCCCACACCAGCAGGAGTCCAAAAGAAAGTCAATGGACTCCCTACGTTGGCACCTGGCACCGGCGGGAAGCTCAGAGCATGCGTAACCTTCCCTCCCTCAGGCTCCTCACAGCTGCACCCCTTGAAGCCAATGAAACAGGCCTGTCACCCCTCCTTACTCTCACACAGTATTTTCTGACTTGAATGGGAGCCTGTCCTACCTTCCCCAGAAAACTTTATTTCTCGGTCATCAGTCATTCATAACCTCTTGGTGCATGTGTAAATCAGTCTGATAGCCAAACCAAATTTGGGTAAGGGAATTGACCCCACCCTTTATGAAGCAATAAGATACACCTTACATTTTACAAATAAGAAAAAGGGCTTTACAAAGTTCTCACTCATTCAAGAGTACACAGAGCAAAGGGTAGCAGCATGGATGAGCCCCTACTCTAAGAATGGAAAAAGGAGTTCATAGAAAAAATGCTTTTAAATGTGAAAAATCGCTAAGTAGCCTTCCTTATAACTTTTTCTTTTTTTATTGCCACCAGGATTATCAATGGAGTTCTGTGTCTACACTGTGAATCCACTACTTATGGCAGCCATTTTTCATATATATATATATATATATATATATATATATATATATATATTCACTTTTGTTGCCCTTGTTGTTTTGTTGTAGTTATTATTGATGTCGTTGTTGGATAGGACAGAGAGAAATGGAGAGAGGAGGGGAAGACAGAGAGGGAGAGAGAAAGACAGACACCTGCAGACCTGCTTCACCGCCTGTGAAGCAACTCCCCTGCAGGTGGGGAGCTGGAGGTCCGAACCGGGATCCTTATGCTGGTCCTTGCGCTTTGCACCACATGCGCTTAACCTGCTGCGCTACCGCCTCTTTTTTTTTTTTTTCAAGATAGAGATAGGGAGACACTTATGGCAGTGTTTCACTGCTCATAAGCTTTCCCCCCCTGTATGTGGAGATCAAGGGTTTGAACCCTGGTCCTTGCACATGGTAATGTGTGTACTCAGCCCAGTGTGTGCCACCAGCCAGCCCCGACCCCTTATAACTTAATATATGGAGACTGGGCCAGGGTGATAAGTCTGTAATGTTATAGAGCTGTGCTTTCAAGGCTAAAGAGGGATAGGGCTTGGCACCTTTTTTTTTTTTTTTGCTTCCAGGGTTATCACAGGGGCTCATTGCCTGCACTAAGAACCCATTGCTCCTGGAGGCCATCTTTCCTGTTTTTGTTGGCCTTATTATTGCTGTTGTTGTTGGATAGGACAAAGAAATCAAGAGAGGAGGGAAATACAGAGAGGGGGAAAGAAAGACAGACACCTGCTTCACTGTTGCAAAGTGACCCCCCTGCAGGTGGGGAGCCAGGAACTCTAACCGGGATCTTTACATGAGTCCTTGCGCTCCGCACTATGTGTACTTAGCCCAGTGCACTACCGCCCAGCCCCCTTGACACACCTTTAAATAAGAAGCATTTTATTTTTGTATCAATCTCTATAGAAAACTAAAATGCAGGGGGCCCAGATGGTGGCCCACCTGGTTAAGTGCATGTATTACAGTATGCAAGGACCCAGGTTCAAGCCCCTGGTCCCTACCTACAGAAGTTTCATGAGTGGTGAAGCCGGACTGCAGGTGTCTGTCTCTTTCCCTATTTCCCCCTCCCCTCTCAATTTCTCTCTGCCTTTATCCAATAATAAATACATTTTTTAAAAGGAAACTAGGATACAGAATATGAGGAAAAAGGAAAACAACTCATAACCCCAACAACCTGTAAGTGAGCACGTTTATCGTCCCCTTCCGCTTCTCTTGACAGAGTGATGCTGCCTCCTGGTGGACCTTTCAAAGTATTTTTTTTTTTTTTTTTACTACTGTATTGTTTATTTGCTGTTGAGATACATGATTTCTTTTCTTTTTTTAAATTTTTATTACCTTTATTTATTGGATAGACAGCCACAAATCAAGAGTGAAGCGGGGGATAGAGAGGAAGAAAGAAAGACACCTGCAGCACTGCTTCACCATTCACAAAGCTTTCCCCCTGCAGGTGGGGACCAGGGACTTGAACCTGGGTCCTTGCACATTGTAACATGTGCGCTCAAACAGGTGCACCACCACCCAGCCCCCTCATTTAAGTTTTTTATAGTGTTCTCAATACATTAGTGAGGACATTCACACACATGGTTCAGTATCTTTAAAGTTCTATTCCTTTTTTTTTTTTTAATTTTTTATTTAAGAAAGGATTAGTGAACAAAAACATAAGGTAGGAGGGGTACAACTCCACACAATTCCCACCACCCAATCCCCATAACCCACCCCCTCCCATGGTAGCTTTCCCATTCTCTAGCCCTCTGGGAGCATGGACCCAGGGTAGTTGAGGGTTGCAGAAGGTAGAAGGTCTGGCTTCTGTAATTGCTTCCCCACTGAACATGGGCGTTGACTGGTCGGTCCATACTCCCAGTCTGCCTCTCTCTTTCCCTAGTAAGGTGTGTCTCTGGGGAAGCTGAGCTCCAGGACACATTGGTGGGGTCTTCAATCCAGGGAAGCCTGGCCAGCATCCTGGTGGCATCTGGAACCTGGTGATTGAAAAGAGAGTTAACATATGAAGCCAAACAATTTGTTGAGCTCTATTCCTTTCTTTAAAGATAGGGCCGTTTATTTTTTTGTCTAGTTGTAAGTTGTTTTTTTTTTTAATTTTTTATTTTCCCTTTTGTTGCCCTTGTTGTTTTTCATTGTTGTTGTAGTTATTGTTGTTATTGATGTCGTTGTTGTTAGATAGGACAGAGAGAAATGGAGAGAGGAGGGGAAGACAGAGAGGGGGAGAGAAAGATAAGACATCTGCAGACCTGCTTCACGGCCTGTGAAGCGACTCCCCTGCAGGTGGGGAGCCGGGGGCTCGAACCTGGATCCTTACGCTGGTCCTTGCACTTTGGGCCACGTGCACTTAACCTGCTGTGCTACCGCCCGACTCCCATAAGTTTTTTTTTTTTTAAGATTTTTTTTAATATTTATTCCTTTTTGTTGCCCTTGTTTTATTGTTGTAGTTACTATTGTCGTCATTGTTGTATAGGACAGAGAGAAATGGAGAGAGGAGGGGAAGACAGAGGGGGAGAGAAAGACACCTGCAGACCTGCTTCACCGATTGTGAAGCAACCCCCCTGCAGATGGGGAGCCGAGGGCTCGAACCAGGATCCTTACGCTGATCCTTGTACTTTGCACCACCTGGGCTTAACCCTCTGTGCTACCACCCGACTCCCAAGTTCTTTTTTTTTTTTTTTTTAAGATTTTATTTACTTATTAATGAGAAAGACACAAGAGAGAACCAGATGTCACTCTGGTACATGTGCTCCCAGGGACTGAACTCATACCTGAGAGTCCAATACTTTATCCACTGCACCACCTCCTGGACCACTAAGTTTTTTTTGTTTTTTTTTTCCAGTGTTATTGCTGGGGCTTGGTGCCTGCACTACAAATCCACTGCTCCTAGAGGATATTTTTTTCCCTTTTGTTGCCCTTGTTTATCATTGTTGGATAGGACAGAGAGAAATGGAGAGAGGAAGGGAAGACAGGGGAAAAGACACCTGCAGACTTGCTTCACTACTTGTGAAGCGACCCCCCTGCAGGTGGAGAGCTGGGGGCTCGAACCAGGATCCTTACATGTCCTTGAACTTTGCGCCATGTGAATTTAACCTGCTGCGCTACCACCTGGCCCCTGGACCACTAAATTCTTAATATAAATTCTTACTAGACCTGTGAACTAGCTCAACTTGTATTGTGAGCTGCTTTGCCATGTGTCTGACTAAGCTTTGAGCCCAGGCCCCCAGCACACTGAAGGAAGATTTGATGTTGTCTTTCAATTTCTTTACCTGTCTGTCCATATACTCTGGTTATTAAACTCAAATCATATATATATATAAAACTTCATCCCATTGTATAGGTTATCCTTTCTATTGTTGATATCCTCTAGTGCACAAAGCTTTTAATTTTAATGAAGACAGATTAATTTTGTTGTTGTTATCTGTGCTCTTAGAGTCAAAGCTGAAAATCCCCTGTAAAACCCAAGGCCTATTTACCTACTTTAGTTTTAGTTCTTGTATTTATTGATCCATTTTTAGTTATGTGGTTATCCAGTTTGCCCTAACTTTATTTACTGAACACTTATTTTCCCAGTAGATGTATTGACATTGTCAACAATCAACTACAAGTTTTCTTTCTGGATTCTCAACTCTAATCTACTGGTCTATCTACCTATCTTTGTGCAAGCACAATTTTGATTTTGTAGCAAGTTTTGACACTCAGCTTTGTCCTTTTTCAAAACTCCCTGCTATTCTGGACCCCATATAGCTTAACTTTTAAGAATCAGCTTTTCCATGTCTGGGGAAAAAAAAAGATATTTTGCTAAAAATTACATTGACTCTATAGATTACTTTGAATGTTTCCATCTCAAGTCTTCTGATTCATGTCCACCTTTCTATTTATTTAGGCTTCCTTTCAGGATGTAGTTTCTAGTATTTATCTTTCACTTTCTAGGATAAGTTGAGTCATAAGAACTATTATTTTGAATAACCTAAATGGATTTTAATTGTTGTAATACAGAAATATAATTCATGCTTGTGTGATTTCTCCCACCCTGGCCCAATTCATTTATCAGTTCTTGTGGATTTCTTGTAAATTCTTTGGGATTTACAGATTTGTAAATCTGTAGGACTTTGTCAAGTTTTTCTTCCCTTCCAATGACTCCTCTGGGTGGAACTTCCGTTACAATACTGCACAGTAGTGGTGACAAAGGGCACCTTACCTTGCTCCTGAGCTTCAGGAGTTTTTATCTTCCACTATTGAGCATATGGACTATGCACTTTTCATAAACCATTTTATTATATTCAGATAATCCATATCCCAATCTTGCCATTTTTATCAAGAAAAAGTTACAATTCTGTCAAATATTCCTTTACAATGTTATAATGATCACTTTTTTCCCCCCTTCTATTAACATGAGGTATTTCAGTGACTTTTAACCACACTCCCGGATGGAGGTAGGCAGATGCAAAGACTCTCATGCCTACAACTCCAAAGTCCCAGGTTTAATCTCCTGTACCACCATAAGCCAGAGCTGGGCAGTGCTTTGAAACAAACCACTCCCCATGCCTAAAGGAATCTATTAACACCCCCACAGAATAATCAGTTTATGCTATTCCCCAGTAAGATCCCCTCTGCATTCAGAACTGCCCTCCCACTGAACACTAGTAGTATACACCTCTTATTTCTGTCTATTAAGCTTTATGTACTGAATATAGAGTTCTGCCCCGTGACTGTTGAACAGAGTGGAAGAAATCATGGAAATCCCACAGCTCAGAGTTAGATTCAGTCAGTAAGTATGTTTCTGCTCCTGGGAGAAAGCTCCCCCTCCCACCCCTGTTCCTATTAATTTTGGGATTTTCTTCTTCAGTATTTGCTTCAACTTTTCAGTATAAAAATATGATTATCTAAACTACTGCCCAAGAAGCTATCTAGATGAATGGCTATCAATAAGAATATACCAATTCAACACATTCACCAATAATGTGTGCATGTTTAGCAAAATGATCCTTACCAGTCTGGTAAGGATCATTTTGTAATTATCTCAGCATGAGATTGTACATCTGTATATGTGTATTTTGTAAGGAAAGCAGCAGCTGAATTTTTCCAAGATAACCCTTCTTGATCCGACATATCAAATTTTCATAAAAATAAGCAGACATACCAGGTATACTTAAGATATTCTTTTTAAGAGTTTATTACAAACTAGTTTCACAGGCTAAAAGGAAATAAAAGGACTATGTACAGCCTTACGGGAAACAGGCAGGGAGCTGAGGAGGGCCAAGATGAGTCTAGGGCCTTGGAGGGCGCAATCCCGGGGGAGGGGGCCCTGTAAGGGAAACCAGACAATCCTGTGAGACTCCGCGAACAACAGCATAACAAACAAACAGGTCTGTAGTAACATGGCCCTGGGGAACCGGGCCCACGCTTCTGTGGAGCTACTTCGTAACTCTGTGGCCAAGGGTCAAAGAAGGCCTGAAGA
The DNA here is from genome assembly GCF_950295315.1 of Erinaceus europaeus. Classification (NCBI taxonomy): domain Eukaryota; kingdom Metazoa; phylum Chordata; class Mammalia; order Eulipotyphla; family Erinaceidae; genus Erinaceus; species Erinaceus europaeus. The sequence goes on along the minus strand of NC_080162.1, from coordinate 71,964,326 downwards.
GTAAGAAGTTTATAGTCAGTGCCTGATCTGTAACTCAAATCCCCAGTCCTGCCCCAACCTCCCACAACCTGCTGTTATCAAGTCACCAGAGGGATGTATGTGGTTAAGTGGAGACTTCTCTGGAGCCAAGTGGGCCTACACTAGATGATTTAGTGGGTTATCTTCAAGGCCATTATGGTTTGGTGGGATGAATATTGGTCTAAGTCAAAACACTGAGTTCTCCCTGGGCCCATTTAGTCACCTATAAAATGAGAGAGCTAATCTGTCAGCATCTCTCAAAAAGGAGTTTAACAGATATACATTATCAACAGTATAATGAAGTCCAGGCCTGCCTCTTAATTGCTATCAAACTAAAGAATGTGAGATGATCCCATGACCTGTGCTGGAGACCCTCAGCATGCTTCAGCCCACAGTGCTCTGAGAACACCGTACTGTAGGTACTTAGAAGGTCCCTAGGTACAGGGCTGTTCAAACTGTTCCAAGAGGAAGGTTTTGGTCAACTTAATAAATACCTGTTGCCTCTTTTCTTTATTAACATTAGATAAAGTCAAAATTCATTTTCCCATCCCATCATGGCTCTAGGAAAGGATGTCACAGCCAATACTGCAGGCACTTACCTCTCATCCCAGGGGGAGGGGGCCGCATTCCTGGAGGGGGCATGCCCATTGGAGTTCCTCTTCCAGGGGGTATCCCCATTGGGGGACCCATTGGAGGCCTCATACCAGGAGGTGGGCCCATCATGCCTGTAAAAGAAATCCCCCAAAATACAGTTCAAGCATCTTGAAAAGGCAGAAGGAAAACACATTCCTGTCTACTAAGTTGAGACAAATGGATGATTCCAGGCCCCTGGTCTCTCCTAGCAAACTGGCTTGTGAGGTGGGGCTCCCTATGGCTTCTGTCTGTCCACTCCCATGGTCAATCAGCCAGGCTAGATCTCAGAGTAATCCTGCTTAATCACAAAAATTCGTCATCAATTTCAGTCAAGGCTGTATCTCATCATAAATCCAGCCCAGGCATCTTCTATCAGCTAATGAGAATCTCATGTGGTCCTCACCGGGAGGGGGTGCCCCTCTGCCCATAGGTGGGGGAGGACCTCCACGGCCCGGTGGGTACTGGGTTGGAGCTCCCGCAATACTGGCTGTGGCAGCAGCTGCAGCAGCAGCAACGGTGCCTCTTCCTTGTGGGGTCATCACCTGAGAGGACACAAGAAGGGAGTTAGGCAGAACAGTACAGTATAATGCAGCACCCCGCTCTCTTTCAACAAAGCAGAGAAACAACTGGCACCAAACCCTCTAAACAACAACACACAGCATCCGCCTTTCTATCTAAAATCATCTTCCTGTACAGAAGACCACATCTGAATGCCCAATTTCCATTTCCTAGGCCCGAGTCAAGGATTCTCACTATGAATTAGAGTACATACCTGCATGTTTTAAATGTGGCTAACAATAAGAGAATAAACTTCAGGTCACAGCGATAGCATAATGGTAATACACAACTTGTAGAGCCGAGGCTTCAATATAGTTGCCTACACCTCTGACATTATCAATATAACAGAAGTGGTAAGTTTTTCTTTTCACGAGATTTTGAGATCTCACACACACAACACAGCCAACCTGACAAATACAGACTGGCCATTCAGAGAACTTTCAAAAGCAGATGTCCTTCCCAATTCCTCACCTGTTGGGATGGCCCACCAACACCTCGGACTGGCCCAGCAAGTCCTGCAGGAGCCTGTGGCATGGGAACACCGGCTGGGATTCCTCTGCCAGCAGCCCTGCCGATACCTGGGCCTCCAGCAGCTCCAGCCAGTGGCACTCGGGCTATGCCAGTCTGGAAAATAAGGAAACATGCAAAGTACTTGAAGCCAAATGACTCTGGAATATCACTACCAAAAGAGCCCCTCAAATTTACAGTGGCCTACTCCATACAAGATTATAAGCCTACCCGTCACCCATGACTACATCAGACTAGAATAGGAAGTCTCAAGAACCAGGCCACAACCCACTGCACACACTTCTATGCAAATCAAAACAAAGGCCTATGGCTCCATGCAGCAGGCAAGACAAAGTTATATATTTAACCTGGCTCAGAACAAGAGGCTCAGTCCCAGCTGATTCTCACCTGATGAGTTGACAGTGGGCAAGGAATCCCACAATTTGGACTATTCCCTCATCTACAAATGGTGTTGTGACAAAACCAAGACTGAGGTCAAATGCCAGTTTCACCACTCAGGGAGCAAGCTAAGTAAACCCCAGATTGTTTTATTATAAAGTAACAAAAACATCTTAAAAGGATATTGGTTTACAATGCTATGTCAGAGTAACAAATTCTAGTGGAAACAGATACCAAGAGTCATGAATATATACATATGCTTTGAATCAAAAAACACTGTAACATCCTTTGCAGACATTATTGAAGAGGTTCTGACCTAAGAGTCCCTCTCAAAAAGGAAATGACTGTTTCTAGTTTGAGATTAGCTTTAAGTCATTTATATGACTTTATAAAGTACACAATAATTTGAAAAATGTTTACAATGTCCAGTGAAAAAGCAGAACAGAATACAGCTTATGTTTTAAGTACAATAAAAAGGTATGTGGGACAAAAAAGAAAAAAAATGTTTGTTTTCATCTTACAATGAAAAATAGAAAGCAAATTTCGTGGACGGAGGGTAGACAGCATAATGGTTATGCAAACAGACTCTCGTGCCTGAGGCTCCAAAGTCCCAGGTTCAATCCCCCACACCACCATAAGCCAGAACTGAACAGTGCTCTGATTAAAAAATAAAAATAAGAAAAAGAAAGCAAATTTCATTAGATTCTCTAACCTGTATCCTACTCCTAAATTGGGGCTTAGATACCTTAAATTGCACAGCATAAAACAGCAATTTTAGCACTTACTTGCTATGATACTGTGGTAAAGTTAATTAAAACCTTGTCTGTTTTTATCTATCGAGTGAAAATGTACAAGGCTTCCTGACCTTGCCCTAGCACTCTGCTCTGACTTACATCTTTGGGAGGAGGTCCCTCTACTGTCATTGAGACCAGGTTCTCCCCTCGAAGCAGCACCAGACCAAGGACTCGTTTTTCTTCTCTTTCTGCTTGTTTCGAGTTCTTCGGCCTAAAGGTGAATTTAGGAAGGGGGGGGGGGGAAGGAAGCATTAGAAAAAGTTAAGATAATGGTGACCTACCTAGGGATCTCCAATATTTGCTCTACACTTTCTCCCCTAACAAATGGCACATAAATGTCCCTTAAGACATTTCTCTAGTGGTCTTCACAGGCTCAATTTGTAACTCTGAAGTCACCCACATCAAGCAGATGCACACACCAAGATAAGACTTAAAAAAGTCTAGGTCTGGCTCAAGTGTTATTATATACTGTGAAGGCCTTTCCCCAGTTAAGTCTTTTGGGGGGGCTACTGCACTGTTTCCTCTTTCAGTTTAAGGTGCCAAGTCTACTGAAGCCCACTTACCCCTTTGGATCTATAATCCCATCCCTCACTTCACATGAGAAGCAGAAGCCATAAAGAAAAATTTATTAGCTACCTAGAAATTACACCTCTGACCTCAAAGCACAAAAACTGAAATCTCCAAACAGTAACAAAGAAAAGATGAGTAAAATAGAAATGTAAAACAGAAATATAACCAAAGAGAGGGAAGAAAAAGCCAATGCCAATATCCTGAAAATAAAGACAAAGCATGATGCATTTTAAAAATAGCTTAAAGGTCCTGTTTTAATAATTACTTTATATTAACAGTGATTTTTCTGAGTGTACTTTTTTTTTTTTTTGCCTTGTCCTTATTTTCCAAATAAAAGCAAGTACTACCCTTTAACACATACCTCCATCAAAGAACCTTTTCGGTATTATAATTTTTCATATACTTTTCTTTAGTTTTTTTTCTTTTAACCAAAGCACTATTCAACTCTTGCTTACAGTGGTTATGAGGGATTGAACCTGGGACTTTGAAGCCTCAGGTATGGAGTCTTTGCATAAGCATTATGCTACCTTCCCCATCCTAAAAATATTTTCTAATGAACATTATTATCAAAATAAAGTTCTTAAAAAAAAAAAAAAAAAGATCTGATCTGCTGGCCCTTCTAATGTGTATCTGACACTCAAACGTGCCTTTGTTTCTTCAGTGCTTCTTGAACACCTGCCTCAAAGAAAATAACCACCGCCCCCCAGCAAAAGAGAGAGACAGATATTTACAGCCACTGACAACATAATATGGACACTGCATGTGGCAAAAAAAGAGAGAACTGAATGAACATGGAAGTCACATAAACTCTCTGGGGCTCAAAATGTCTCAAATGTGAGGTAGGATCAAAAGCTATACAATTATCTTTTAGTAGGCCAGAATCTTAAGGGGTTATCCAATATCTTATGAGATGGAGGAAAGTAAAAAATATCTTTGATTGTCTCTATAAAAAAATCACTGGCCCCAAACCCAGTGAGCACTTACCCTGAAGAGGGTCAGAGGCTTCTTAAAGCAGTTTCAGAGCAGGCTGCATTGGGAGAGCCCTTTAGGTTACAGCTTTACAAATAGGCAATGAATGAGGCCAGAAAATCAAGTTCTCCCCCCTCACACACCTGTGGGGAGAACATGACAGCCCTTTACCCCAATACCCAGGGGCACACAGTAAAGAGAAACAAAAGAAAAATGAATTTAAAAAAATCTGCAGCCCTCCTTAAAACTTGTGTTCTGTAGAACTAGAGAGTAAACCTCGCTGGGCTAAGTAGATTTCTTAGTGTCCAATGTCCCCATTTAAATCTGCCCTCTAAAAGCAGAAGGGCAAACCAAAGAGCCAGCTAGCTGCTATGTGTTATCTGGTCCACCCACCAGTTCACTTCACCCTCAGAGAAACCCCCATGCACACCCCCACAGCCCACTCCTCACTTGATCTTCCTGAACTCATCACAGTCACACAGGATCAAATTCATATGCTTGTCAAAAGCCTTGAAGGTGCCAATGAAGATGCGGCCGTCTTGCAGGATGCACCTCATCCTGTAGTCGATGTGCTGCAGCATCTTGCTGCTCTTGCCCACAGTCTGCAGGGAGAAATCAGCTGGTGAGACTCAGTTTACGAACTCTCATATGCTGGCTCTTCTTAAAAATTCCCACCATAACCTTTTTTCCAAGTGTCTGTCTATCTCAACAGGCTTTCTTTCGGTTGTTTTCCAAATACAGCCCTTCCACAGAACTCTCCAAGCCACTAATTTTCAGTCCTCATCTGTTTTCTCCCTTCCTGTAAAATAACCTTTTTCGTTTTACAATTCCCCGTGTCTATGTGATGTCACTTTCAGGAGCTGAAAGGATGTCTCCAAATTAACCTAATACACTTATGCCAGAGATCAGCCACTGTGCAAGTATGGAGTGTCCACACTGTGAGAAAACTGGAAAAGAGACAGAATGGGACTGACACTAAAAGTTCAATCAAGAAGAAGCTGGCCATCCGAAAGGGGGGGCGGTGAAAATTGAATCCCCTCCCCCCTCCAAAAAAAATGTGCCAGTGTGTTTTCAAAACTACCTTTGGGAGAAGGAAGTTTTCTGTTGGCCAGGGTACTAACTAGTTTGACACATAACACTTTCTTCTAAGAATAAAAAAATGTGTGGGATAGGAGGTGACACAGCAGATAAAGCACTAGACTTGCATGAATGAAACCCAAGCCCAGCAATACATATGGCAGAGAGGGTAAAGTGCACACCTTACCATGCAATTGGCCCTGGGTCAGATCCCCAGCAGCACACGGAGCACCATGGATGGACAGCACCAAGTGAGCGGTGGAGCAGTGCCTGATTTCTCTCTCCAGCTACCTCCCTTCCTCAAGGCATAGAAAACTGGGCAGGGAGGTGGCTCAGCAGTACCATACATACTTGTGCCTCTAGATTCATTCCCCAACCCCCAATACATCTTTAAGGACAGACCACAGCACAGGAGCTCCCTCCAGTGCAATGGGTGTCGGACTCAAACCTGGGTTGTACATGTGGTAAAGCAACACACTACCCATGTGAGCTATTCTGCCAGGCCAAAACAATTTTTAAGAATGCACATTTCCTATTTTTCTTAATTAACCCAGAAACCAATGATGTGGCTTTATTAAGGACTATATAGACAGGAACCAGGTAGTGTACCCAACAGAATGCACGAAGACCCAGGTTCAAGCACCTCCCCCACCCCCAAGCTTCATGAGCAATGCTACAGGTGTCTCTCCTGCCTGCTTCCCTCTCTTACTATTTATCAAAGAGAAAGAAACTGACTGCTCCTGTGCCTGGCTAGCTCAGTCGGTAGAGCATGGGACTCTTAATCCCAGGGTCATGGGTTCGAGAAAGAACCTGACTATGTAGGCATCACAATCTGTCCATTCTCTATAAACAAATGGATGACCTAGTCCTTCCCCTTAGTCTGACTGACCTGCAACAGCCCTAACTTGCTCAAGTGCCTTCTATGTACTAGGCACTATGCTTGTTCAAGAACAGAGTTCTGAACCTGGAAATGTGTGGGGCCAAGGATAGATAGCATAATGGTTATGCACAGACTCCCATGCCTGAGGCTCTAAAGTCCCAGGTAATCCCCCGCACCAGCATAAGCCAGAGCTAAACAGTGCTCTGGTAAAAAAAAAAAAAAAATTTTTTAAATGTGTTAATCAGAATCTTGATCCTTTCTGCAGGGAGAGCCAAGATACATGTCTAATGTCCCTTAGATGACCACAGGACTTAGTCACATAGCTCTAAAGCTTTATGACAACACTTACTGATCCATCTGCTTACCTAACACCTAAGTAGGCAAACGCTAGAAGAAGAACCTAAGTAGTAGTGGGTGCTATTTAATTCTCAAAGTCACATTCCTAACCATTCCTATCTCTCAGCTGAACTCACTGGGATTGGGTAAGCTTGCATCTCATGGGCAAGTGGCTGTGGTTTAGTCTAGTCGGACTAAATACAAGGCCTAGTCTCTCCTTCTCAACTTAATTCTAATTTAATTTAATTTAATGAGGCTGGAAAGTGGCGCACCTGGTTGAGCACACGTTACAGTGCACAAGGACCCAGGTTCAAGCCCCCAGTCCCCACCTGCAGGAGGAAAGCTTCACAAGTGAAGCAGGGCTGCAGGTGCCTGTCTCCCGCTCTCTATCCCCCTTTCCTCTTGATTCCTGTCTGTCTCTATCAAATAGAGATAACTAGGAAAAAAGAAAAAAAAAAAAAAAAAGGGCCAGAGTGCGGTGTTCTGTTATGGTGCGAAGGGGAAGAAGAGGGTCCGAGAAGTTGCACGTAGCGGTGTAAAGAGCTTTGCACCCGCAGCTGGAGCGTCCTCCTGGGTGTCGTCGGGGGAAGCGGAGAGGCCGGGAGGAAGTCGGGGTAGTGTGTGCACCGCGCAGGAGGCGGGTCGTGGGTCACACTCGCTGCCCGGACTTGGCTTTGGGGGGGGGGGGAGTCAGAGAAACCGGGTGTGACCCGCGACCCGCCGGGCGACCTGGTGCCGGAAGCGGGGCTGCCTGGCTGCGCGATCTCGGGGCGCTCGGGCCTGCTCGCCGCGGCGCGGTGCACACGCCGCCCGGCCCACGCGGGGGACCCAGTACGCCGCTCCTACCGCGCTCCAAGACCCGACACAGCTTCATGCGGGACGAGTTTTCCCGCCGCCCTGCGAGTCCCAGCCCTGTGGCTTCGGCGGCGAGGAGCCCAGATTCCAGGTTCGACCCCCCCGGGGCCGCCCGGCCCCGCCGCGCAGGTCCAGCCTCCCCCTCCCCCACCCCGCGAACGGACACGGTCCGACTCTTCCCAGCCCGGACCGGGAGGCCGCGGCCCGGGCCTTGCCCGACAGGAACCGCTCCGAAGCTCCACCTCCTCCCCGATCAGTCTTGTCCCCCACTCGAACAGACTCAGAAGCACCCGGACCGACGGCCTGCGCCTCCTTACCATGGTGGCGGTTTTTGATGGCTCCGATTCCCTCTGGATCCGCCTCCTCCGAGGCCTACAAGCCTACTACCAGTCTCGATTCCCGCCGCCGCCAGCGGAAATTTAGCCTCTAGTAAAATGGGGTCGGGTGGAAACTACTTCCGGTATCACCCCTCGGGCTCTTGAATTCCGGCTATGCGGCGGAGTTGTGTGCTAACCTCAAACAAACGTTCCCACTGTCATTCCTACCTCCGCGGCTTCTCCTCGCAGTTGTGCGTTGGTCTGGCCCAGTACCCGCCCCTCCCTGTAGCCGGGCTCTCTCCTACTATCGCGATCCTTCCTTTTCCGTGTTTCCTCTGCCAGGTAAGCTTCTCCGCTCAGGCCGCCCTTCCGTCCAGACCAACGCTAAAGGCTGGGGAGATAGCATCGTGGTTCTGTAAAAATACTTTCATCCCTGAGGCTGCCAGGTCCATGTCCTATCCCTTGCATCGAACTACGAAAGGAGCAGTGGTCTGATTAAAAAAAGAAAGAAAGAAAGAAAAAAAATCTCATGTAGCATTTTCTCACGACTTCCCTGTCATACTGTTTAAAGCTGCAACCTCCCCCATCCCTGCATTGTCTCTTTCACACTGATCACTAATTCTGCCCATCAGAATGGACATTCTCATGGTGCAAGTTCCCCTTTGTGTGTTGTGCATTACCGAAGTGCCTAGGACACTGCTTAGCACAGTCGCAGGACTAAGTAAGTATCTGTGTGTTTGTCTGATGAGCCTGGTGATCGCACCATTCCAGGGTCACTTTTTCATTCAGATAAAGAGACACCACAGCACCAGAGCTTCCCCGGTGTCCTGGTACTCCCATGTGATGGCAGGACTCAAGCCTGAGCTGGGCTCAAGACAGCAGATGCCCTACCCAGTGAGCTATGGCTCTGTTACTCAGTCAATATCTATTTAAATGAAGCAGTGAATCAACAATTCTAACCAGCCCTCAGACATGAATACTACCTCAGGAATTTAATATTTATCTCTCTTACTCTAGTCTTTTTAATGTCTTGACTTTTTACTTCCTGTCACCCACTTGACAGGGATGTCTAAGAGGCATAATAATTTTTTTTAGTTTCTTTATCGGGTATTAATGTTTTACAGTTGACAGTAAATACAATGGTTTGTACATGCATAACATTTCCCTGTTTTCCACATAACAGTACAACCCCCACTAGATCCTCTGCCATCATGTTCCAAGACCTGAACCCTCTGCTCAGAAACATAGTAAATTTAATGCATTAAAAACTAAAGTCTTGAGTCTATGCATTCTTCCTCCCAAAAGCCACACCTTAACAGTGTTACGGAGTTGCTCAGGTTAGAAACCAAAATAACAAGCTTGTTTCCTTCCTCTCCCTGAATAACTATCACATAGCCATCACTATGTAACCTAGTGCACTTCTGTGTACAGCCAGGGCTTTGGCAGCTAAGGTAGTTGTTGGTACATGTGTGCATGGAGCTGTGGAGGCGTTCTGGAGAGCAGCACCTATGCAGGGGAGGTCTTGAGCCTTTGCACAGGATGAAGAGCAGGTGACCTACTTGCTAGACAGCCAGCTCAGTGGAACCCCAAGCTTCCTGCCTATGGGATAATGGAGGATTAGGACACTGGTCCTTGCTGTTCGGGCTCCCCACTAAGCTGCCACTCACTGCCCAAGTGAAGAGATGGGAAAAAATATGGTGGCCAATGAGTGAAAAGGGTTGGGGAGACAATATAAATGGTTATGCAAAAAGATTTTATCTCCTGAGACTCAGACATCCCAGGTTTAATCCCTAACACCACCATAAACCAGAGTTGAGCAATGTTCAGTAAATGAAGGAAAAGAAGGGGAGGAAGGAAAAAAGAAAGAACCTGTGAACATTTAGTTTGTGAGAAAACCACATTGGCAAGGAACCTGGTGGAAGAGCCACCTGAACCAAGAAAGGGGATCCTGTCCTCCTGCCATGTCACTGCCTGTTACTAAGAAACCTTATGCCAGCTGGCAAAGAAAACACATTGAAGGACTTAGATCAGGCAACAGAAAAGGTATTTGGAGATGAAATCATATACTGACAAGTGACACACACACCGTGTTCTGCCATACTGAGCAGCACAGTGCAGCACATGGGCAGCCTGAGGACAGCCATCTTCCCCTCTACAAAGGGAACTATTGGGATGATAGACACAGGAAGGAATAATCTTGGCTTTTTGGTTGGAATCTTGGAATGTTGAGAGTTGTTTTGTAACTATTGAAATGATCCCTGAAAGTATAGTCTTGAGAGTTGTTTTGTTCTTCTTCTGTAGGAAAGCTGCATTTCTCAGTCCTCTTAGCCCCCCCCACACACACACACTCCACCCATCTTCTATAATCAGACAGATTCCAAGTGTTTTGAAGACAAACCCCATGAAGTCTGCTTTCAATCCACATTGCCACAGTTGTGCCACACAACTTTGAAATTCCCAAATTTACCCTCATTTCAGTGCTTATTATTCATCATGCATTTTTATTCATTCTCTAAAGTTTTCTCTCAGATTCCCCAAAACATGTCTTTCAGATCTTCAACCTCCAAACAACTTGTGCCAGTAGATTCAGAAAATCTGAAAAGTTTCAAAACATTCGTGGTAAAACATACCTCCAGCATTGTAAAACTTCATTATTCTAAGAATTTCTTTAATAAATATTTATTGGGAGTCGGGCCGTAGTGCAGCAGGTTAAGCGCAGGTAGTGCAAATCACAAGGATCGGCGTTAAGGATCCCAGTTCGAGCCCCGGCTCCCCACCTGCAGGGGAGTCATTTCACAAGCGGTGAAGAAGGTCTGCAGGTGTCTATCTTTCTCTTCCCCTCTCTATCTTCCCCCATCTCTCTCCATTTCTCTCTGTCCTGTCCAACAATGATGACAACAATAATAATAACTACAATAAAAACCAAGGGCAACGAAAGGGAATAAATAAATATTAAAAAATAATAATAAATAAATATTTATTTATTAACATGAGAGGGGAGGAAGAAAGGGGGACCAAAGCATTACTATGGCACATACAATGCTAGAAACTGGACTCAGGACTTCATGTTTGAGAGTCCAATGTGATCCATTGTTACTTCCAAGGCCATTACTCTGAGAATTCTACAGGTTAATGCATCTCTCTTTATTTTACTCACTCTTTATTTATTTTTTTTTTATTTTTTTATTTATTTATTTTTACCAAAGCACTGCTCAGCTCTGGCTAATGGTGGTGTGGGGGACTAAACCTAGGACTTGGAGCCTCAAGCATGAGAGTCTCTTTGCATAACCATTATGCATTCTACCCCTGCCCAGCGCATCTCTAAAAAGACAAACATGCCTCTTTTAGTGGCTTACTTAATAAAGGAAAGGTACACACCCTGCTATTTTTACCCTGGATTATTAGAATAAATACAAAATAGGCAGCTAAGATAAAAACTTATCAGTGTATAAAACCAGGGCTAGGGAAATAGCATACTGGTTATATAAAAAGACTTTTATACCTGAGGCATCAAAGGTCCCTAGTTCAATCACCAGCACCACCATAAGCCAGAACTGAGCAGTACTTTGGTAAAATAAATAATGATGGTAAATTTGATTTAAAAAAAAAAAAAACCTGCACTGAGAGATAGCTCATCTGGTAGAACGCACACCATGCATAAGATCCAGGTTACAGCCCAGAGCTAACACATAGAGCACCATGCAAAAGGGAGTCTTCATGAGTGGTGGAGAAATGCTATGATGTCTCTTCCTTTTTCTATATCAGAAAGAAAGAAAAAAAGGCCAATGGAAGCAATGGACTAATGCAGGCACTGAGGCCTAGGAATAAACCTGCTCTCATTTATTAAGATGCATTTCAATGGGAGTTGGGCTGTAGCGTAGTGAGTTAAGCATGAGTTAAGTGCAGATGGCACAAAGCGCAAGGACTGGTGTAAGGATCCCAGTTCGAGCCCTGGCTCCCCACCTGCAGGGGAGTCGCTTCACAAGCAATGAAGCATGTCTGCAGGTGTCTATCTTTCCTCCTCTATCTTCCCCCTCCTCTCTCTGTTTCTCTCTGTCCTATCCAACAATGACAACAATAATAATAATGACTACAACAATAAAACAACAAGGGTCACAAAAGGGAATAAATAAATATTTTTTAAAAGATGCATTTCAATAAGTAAAATACTCCTACATTCAGTCTAGCTTCCTTTCCATGTTCCATGCTTACAGGGCAGCATTCTAGTTACATGGCTGCTAGTTTCCCAAGACTTTTTTTAAGTATTTATTTATGAGGGAGACAGGAGAAGGAGATGGAGAGGGAGACACACACACACACACACAATAGAAAGAGGAGAACCACTCTGGCATATACAATGCAGAGGATTGAACTTAGCACCTTATGCCCAAGAGTGCACTACACTACCTCCCAGTCTGCAAGTTTCCCCTAGGATCTTAAAATGAGGAATTTCTGACTCAGTAAAGGTCTTTTTCTTCACTTACAACTGTAATACCCAACATTCTAGTTTTATCACATGAGTTGCACAAGGAATAGCGAGCTGTAGAAGCACAATGGCAGGTAACATTCACAACATCCAGGGGGAGGCAGCTATTCCTGTGGCAGAAGTGAGCAGCAAACTTCAAGCTGTTAAACTGGCCCTTTTTGGGATTTGGTGCTCTGGTCCTTGTTATAACCAGACCAGGTTACCCACAACCTGAATGATGAATAGTTGCATTTGGGTATTCTCCTGGATGTAGAACTGCTCTGTGGAATGGAGTAGAAGCAGGATCCCTCCCCAGTCCAAGCAAATAAGCCTGACAGCAGAGGTTAGAGGTGGGGCAGCAATGGAGCTACTTTGGCCTCTCTGCCTCCATGTGGTCACAGTGATACTGTTACAAGTGAGAGGGCTTTGTGGCAAGTGCATGGAAGAGTAGAGGAAAAGGGACTGGCTGTGTCCTGATAAAAGTGGGGCTGAGATGCATCACAGGCCTAAGCACTGAGGCTGAGAGCAAAGTGACAATGAACAAGAATTCCACAGAGCCCACTGAACTCTTCCAGGTATTCTAATTATAGCCACATTAATCTCCTTCGGTCTCCAAAGAATTCTTGTAGGAGTCACAGAGTAACACCCTGCCCCCCACCCAGAAGATGAAGAAGCAAAGGCCTAGAAATATTTAGTATCTTGTTTATGACCTGAAGAGTTATCCATCACCTGTCTGGTCCAGGTGGCATCTGTAACTCTCTTGACACATTCATTTGTGAGGAGCTTTCCAGTTATTGATTGTCCTCATTTACTAAGGGTACAAGTAACAGAGAGACTTAGAATCCTGATGCCCAGCTCTCTCTCCCTGACTTCTTTCTGGGGTGTGTAGGGGAAGAAGACACTCAAACTCTGGAGCCCACAGACACTGTGCAGCTTCAGCTTCCTCAGGGGCTGTGTAAGAGATGCCCAGGTGTCTTGGCATGTCTTTGGCTCACTCACATATGGCAGGAACCATTCCCTGCCCTGTGAATATTGCTCTCTGAATCCAAACACCTGAAGTCTTCTGTCCTAAGAGTCTAAAATGGTAGCAACAGAGGCTGGGTAGTAGCACACACATGTTACCAAGCTTGTGGGTCTAGATTCTAGCTCTGCCACCCCCCTCCCGCCTGCAGGGAGAAGGCTTCACAAGTGGTATAGAAGTGCTCCAGGTATCTCTCTTCCTCCTCTCCCTCTTGTTTCCCCCCGACACACACTCCTCTCCATTTCTGTCTCTGTCCGAAAAAGAAAGAAAAGAAAAAGAAAATGGTAGCAACAATGCCAACACTTCCTTGCAAACAACATCCCTCTGCCACACACCCCTCTCCCCACTTCAGTGTCATGTTGATGGAGAAAAGTCAAGCAAGGACCTAAGATCCTGCAGAAAGGAGCCTTGGAAAGACCCCAGTAATAATGCAAACCCTGAAGCCTGCAGGCACACATGGCTACTGCCTGGATTTCCATGGTTTCTCTGCTGCCCTGCATCACAAACAATCCCACCAGAGAGTGCTTAGGTGCAGGTTAACAGGTAGAGGGACTGGCCTGGCCACAGCACCAGCTCACATTATCTAGCTAGGGTGTTTCTGTCACTGGATCCTTCCCATTGTGCTGCTGTACAACATTCTGTGAGCGACACTGGATGTTTTGTAAGCAGATACCCATAGCTAATTATATATTTTTTTAATTGGAGAGATAAGTTAACAAGATAGCCCAAGAAGCTGTCCTACTAACAAAGGGTTTTGTGATCAAAGCACCACTGTATTCAGACATCCTGTGATTTTCTTTTAATTTTTTTAATTATCTTTACTTATTGGATAGAGACAGTCAGAAAATGAAAGGATCCAGATGTCATCAGGATGCCGGCCAGGCTTCCCTGGACTAAAGACCCCACCAATGTGTCCTAGAGCTCAGCTTCCCCAGAGACCCACCCTACTAGGGAAAGAGAGAGGCAGACTGGGAGTATGGACCGACCAGTCAACGCCCATGTTCAGCAAGGAAGCAATTACAGAAGCCAGACCTTCTACCTTCTGCAACCCTCAATGACCCTGGGTCCATGCTCCCAGAGGGCTAGAGAATGGGAAAGCTATCAGGGGAGGGGGTGGGTTATGGAGATTGGGTGGTGGGAATTGTGTGGAATTGTACCCCTCCTACCCTATGGTTTTGTTAATTAATACTTTCTTAAATAAATAAAAAAAAGAAAGAAAGAAAATGAAAGGAAAGGGAAGATAGAGGGAAAAAGAGACAGAGAGACACCTGCAGCCCTGCTTCACCACTTGTGGAGTTTTCCCCCTGCAGGTGAGGACCAGGGGCTTGAACCTGGGTCCTTGCACACTGTAACATATGTGCTCAACCAGGTGTGCCACCATCCGGCCTCCAACATCCTGTGACTTTTAACTAAGGTTGCATATACCCTTTTTATCATTGTATTGGGCTTTAGGGTTTTCTTTTCCTTTTGTTCTTTTACCAGAGTACTGCTCAGCTCAGGTAAATGGTAGTGCTTGGGGATTGAACCTGGAAACTTTCATGCCTCAGGCATGAAAGTTATTTGTATAAGCACTATGCTATCTCCCCAACCTGTTTTTTTTCTATGAACTATCATAGAGTTTACCATTCTTAATCCTTTACCACCATCCTGATAAAGTATTCAGAGCACATCATTCCAGTACTGTCACTTTAGGGAGCACTACTGATTTGTGTTGAGTGGAATTGCCAGTAAATGTAATTCAAGTATTAACCAGACTCTTCTTAAATCTGGGACAAAGAAAATGAATATTTTATGAAAAAGTGTGTGTGGGGGGAGGGTTTATGCCACCTGATTTATTCCACTGCCCTGAAACTAAAAGACTTATCTTCAGGTTTGCAAATGGGAGCAATTATGAGCTTCTACATTATTGACATGGTGAAATTCCCACAAAGAGAAGGCAAATAAATCTTCATGAGGTAAAGCTGACAGGGAGGGAAACTAGCCACCATACTAATGAGGAGCTGGCGCCTGAGGGGAAGCTGAAAGGAACTTTCCCAGATGCTGGAATGAGCCCCCTAGGCCCTGCCTGGCAATTACTTGTAATGTAATTTATCCTCAGAGATGAACTATTGACATATGCCATGCTGAATCACACCCACGGCCACCCACCCCCACAATAAGGAGCAGAGCTTATGTTCTAACAGGAGACCTCTGAAAGAAACGTTCTACCTGCTCCACAGGAAGCTGTGTAGCAGTGCCCTGGGCTATGCTGGCTCCCTAGAGCAGACAAGGAGAACATGCCCCTCAAATCTCACATTTGATAGAGTATGGGCTCTGTCCCAAGTGATCTCTGAAGTTCTTTAGGAAAGCAGTCCAAAGAATACGTACATCACATAGTTTTTTTAAACAGTTTTTTAAGACATTTATTTACTAACATGAGAGAAAGATAATCAGAGTATTGCTGTGGCACATGTGATGTTGGGGATTAGACTCAGGACCTCATGCTTTTAAGTCCAAAATTCTAACCACTGCACTACCTCACAAGCCACCAAAATATATATTTTTATTTTGTTTTTTTAATATTTATTTTATTTATTGATTCCCTTTTGTTGTCCTTGATGCTTCATTGTTGTGGTTATTATTGTTGATGCCGTCGTTGTTAGATAGGACAGAGAGAAATGGAGAGAGGAGGGGAAAACAGAGGGGGAGAGAAACATTGACACCTGCAGACCTGCTTCATCCATTGTGAAGCAACTCCCCTGCAGGTGGGAAGCCTGGGGCTTGAACCAGGATCCTTACAACCAGTCCTTGCGCTTTGTACCACCTGCGCTTAACCCGCTGCGCTACCACCTGACTCCCTATTTTTATTTTTTTAACCAGAGTACTGTTGAGTTCTGGTTTATCATACCAGGGATGGAACCTGAGACCTCTGATATATCAGGACAGAAAGTCTGTTGCACTACCACTGGTGCTATCTCCCTAGCCACATATATGTTGTTATTGGTCTTTTTAATTGGAAAATAAAAATGGGCTAAAGGGCAGGAGGTGGTACACCTGGTTCAGCACATGCATTACAATGTGCAAGGACACCCATTCAAACTTCCAGTCCCCACCTGCAAGGGGGAAGCTTCACAAGCAGTGAATCAATGCTGCAGGTGTCTCTCTGTTTCCCTCCTGTTTTGTCTCAATTTCTCTGTCTCTATCCAAAAGAAGTGAATTAATAAGTAAAATAAATAAATAAAAGAATAAAAAATTTTTTTTTCCTCTAGGGTTATTGCTGGGCTCGGTGCCTGCACCATGAGTCCACCGCTCCTGAAGGCCATTTTCCACCCTTTTGTTGCCCTTGTTGTTGTAGCCTCGTTGTGGTTATTATTATTGCCATTGTTGACGTTGTTCGTTGTTGGATAGGACAGAGAGAAATGGAGAGAGGAGGGGAAGACAGAGAGGGGGAGAGAAAGATAGACACCTGCAGACCTGCTTCACCGCCTGTGAAGTGACTCCCCTGCAGGTGGGGAGCCAGGAGCTCGAACCAGGATCCTTACGCTGGTCCTTGCGCTTTGCGCCACATGCGCTTAACCCACTGTGCCACCGCCCTTATGACCAACAAGTCTGTTGGATAAGAAGGGTATAATTTCAAGCAAATCCTACCACCAGAGTTCTACATCCCATCCCCTCCATTGGAAGTTTTCCTATTCTTTATCCCTCTGGGAGTGTGGACCCAGGGTCATTATGGGGTGCAGAAGGTAGAAGGTCTGGCTTCTGTAATTGCTTCTCCAGTGGACATGGACATTGGCAGGTCAATCCACACTCCCATCCTGATTCTCTCTTTCCCTAGTGGGGCAGGGATCTGGAGAAGTGAGGTTACAGGACACATTGGTGAGGTTGTCTGCCCAAGGAATTCAGTTGGTGTCATGGTAGCATTGCAACCTGTTGGCTGACAAGCATTAAGATATAATGCAGAACAAATTGTTTAATTATCAGAAACCTAAAGTAATAATATAGCAGATGAGATTTGGAGTCTCCATTTTGACAAAAGCTAGGAAGTCTATTTTAGGTATATTCTTTTTTTTAATATTTATTTTATTTACTCCCTTTTGTTGCCCTTGTTGTTTTATTGTTGTAGTTATTATTGTTATCATCGTTGTTAGATAGGACAGAGAGAAATGGAGAGAGGAGGGGAAGACAGAGAGGGGGAGAAAAAGATAGATACCTGCAGACCTGCTTGTGAAGCGACTCCCCTGCAGGTAGGGTGCCGGGGGCTCAAACCGGGATCCTTATGCCGGTCCTTGCACTTTGTACAACCTGCGCTTAACCCACGGTGCTACAGCCCAACTCCCTATTTTAGGTATGTTCTAAGGGACCCATAACTTTGCTAATTTTTGCCTGAGCCTGACAGCTAACATGCAGGTAGGCTAAAGATATTGCCTGGGGAGATAGTGTCAGAAGTGGAAATAAGACTAGAAAAGTGGATCAGGGAAGAGAATAGCTCCCAAATATGTGAAAAGTATAAAAATACAATTAACTATAACTCCCATCTATCGGACCTGGGACCCATATTAAGAAAAAGAGCCTGGGGGCTGGGTGGTGGTGCACACGGTTGAACGCACATATTACAAAGTGCAAGACCAGGGCTCAAGTCCCTGGTCCCCACCTGCAGGGAGAATGTTTTGCAAGTAGTGAAGCAGTGTTTCAGAAGTCTCTCTGTCTCTCTCTCTCTCTATCACCCACCTTCCCTCTCAATTTCTGGCTGTCTACCCAATAAATGAAATAGAGATAATAATAATAATAACAATAAAGAAGAGCCTGTATATCCTCTGTCTCCCTGTAGCTCACATTCCATGGTCATAGCTAGGAACATTCCAGGCTACACTCATGGCAGGACCAGTTTTCTTTGAGTGGCAGAATATGTTGACCCCACCTCCCTTCAGAGAGTGAGGGTAGTCCCTACCATTGTTGTTCCATATTGAGGGCAAGGTCCCGGAGAGGCTCACAGGTGGGTCCACAATGCAGTTCTGATGCAGATGACCAGTGACAGTAGAGAGAGGGATCTACCAGAAGTCTAGACCTGTCATCTCTATGTGGGGATCCCAGGATTCCCTGACAGGTCCTGTATGATGGGGTTGCCTGGTAATGACTAAGAGAGCCATCATTGAAGTATGCCCTTATCCAGCTTTTGTAGTCCTTTATCTAACAAGTGTAGCCTTAGAATGATTGAGGGAAATAAAACAAGAAGTGGGTGAGGAGAGTATCTAGGTCTAACAAGAAACTATTTAAATAAGTCCTTTATGGTGTCTTTTTTAGGTCTTTCTGTTTTCTTGCTGCACATATTGAATCACTGAAAACTACTCTGCACTTTTACTTTAAAGTATATATTTTCTCCCTAATTTATGGATATGTGTTCACATGTGCACTGTCTCATTGGCCCTAGTCTATATCTAGGTTCTGTGGCTTTGTTAGGAAGTGTGCCACCCAAAGTAGAATTAGGGAGTCCTATGAGCTAGGAAAGGTCACACCAGAATACTGGAGCTGAAGGGTTGACATTCCATGCCTGGCATCTCTGGACACTGTCACAAGTGAAACATGTTGAGGTAGTATTGGTTGCATTGATTTGGATGAGATCAGTAGATGCAATATCAAATGGTATAGATCATGAGAAGTGTGAAGAAAAACGAGCCATGCCCCCAGAGGTTCTAGGACTGAGAGAAATATGATTTTATAGAGAATGGGGGAAGGTTCCTGCTGTCTTCGAATTTACTATTTAAAAAAAAACTTTTTTATTACCTTTACTTTTTAATATTTATTTATTCCCTTTTGTTGCCCTTGTTTTATTATTGTAGTTATGGTTGTTGTTGTTATTGATGTCATCATTGTTGGATAGGACAGAGAGAAATGGAGAAAGGAAGGGAAAACAGAGAGGGACAGAGAAAGATAGACACCTACAGACCTGCTTCACCACCTGTGAAGCAACTCCCCTGCAGGTGGGAAGCCTGGGGCTCGAACCTGGATCCTTACACCGGTCCTTGCACTTTGCACCACCTGCGCTTAACCAACTACGCTACCGCCCGACTCCCTTATTACATTTATTTACTGGATAGAGACAGAGATAAATTGAGAGGAGAGGGAGAGTGACAGAGAGACACTTGCAACACTGCTTCACCACTTGTGAAGCTTTCCCCCTGCAGGTGGGAACCGGGATCCTTGTACACTGTAACATGTGCACTCAACCAGGTGTACCACCACCTAGCCCCCGTCTTAGAGTTTAAAAAGACAATAGATAGTTATTATTATAACCAAGTTATTTGGAAACTTGGTTTACTTTGAAAATCCCATGGTTAGGATTTACTGAACAATACAGACCTTACCATGATTTATGTCATTTAATGTCTATTTGCAAATAACTGTATCTTATATACTGACAAGACCAGTTGTTTCTGGTCTCTCTGGTCTAAGATAGAGGTGATTTAATATTTCAAGGAAAAAGTCATTATTGGAAGTGCATTAATAATTTAATCTCCCTTCACAGGCGGTGAAGCTGGTCTGCAAGTGTCTATCTTTTTCTCCCCCTCTCTGTCTTCCTCTCCTCTCTCCATTTCTCTCTGTCCTATCCAACAACAACAACATCAATAACAACAACAATAATAACTACAACAATAAAACAAGGGCAACAAAAGGGAATAAATAAATATTAAAAGAAAAAAACTTTAAAAAAATTTAATCTCACATAATGCTCAGAGTATCAGTCAACCAATTATTACCAACTATTACCAGTTATTAACGTCTATGAACCCAATAAGAAGCCATGTAAATACATCAAACAGCTACTGAAAGAGCTACAGCAGTATATTAACGGCAACACAGTCATAGTAGGGGACTTTAGCACACCACTTTCTCAACTTGACAGATCATCCCAGCAGAAGATCAATAAAGAAATGAGGGAGCTAAATGAGGGAGACAGATCAACAGAACTATTGGACATTTTCAGAATAATTCACCCCAAGAAACTGGAATACACATTCTACTCAAGTCAACATGGGTCATTCTCAAGGATAGACCATATGTTAGGCCACAAAAACAGCATCAGCAAATTCAAGAGCATTGAAATCATCCCAAGCATCTTCTCAGACCACAGTGGAATTAAACTAACACTTAACAGTCAACAAAAGACTAGTAATATTCGAAAAATGTGGAAGCTCAATAGTATATTATTTAACAACTACTGGTCAAATAGGAAATAAAAGAAGAAATCAAAATGTTTCGAGAGTTCAGTGAAAATGACGACACAAGCTATCAAAATATTTGGGACACAGCTAAGGAAGTACTGATAGGGAAATTCATAGCCATACAAGCACACATTATGAAACAAGAAAAAGCACAAATGAACAAACTGATTGCACACCTTAAAGACCTAGAAGAAGAAGAACAAAGGAACCCTAAAGCAACCAGAAGGACAGAAATCACTAAAGTTAGGGAAGAAATAAATAACATTGAAAATAAGAAAACCATACAAAAGATCAATGAAAGTAAATGTTGGTTCTTCAAAAGAGTGAACAAAATAGACAGACCTTTAGCCAGACTCACTAAACAAAAAATGGAGAAGACCCAAATAAATTGAATTGTAAATGAAAGTGGAGATATCACAACAGACACCTCAGAAATTCAACATATCATATTAGGATTCTATGATCAACTATATGCCACCAAGATAGAGAACCTGGAAGAAATGGACAATTTCCTAGATGTCTATGAACTTCCAAAATTAAATAAAGAAGATCTAGATAATATGAACAGGCTCATCACAGCTAATGAAATTGAAACAGTTATCAAAAACCTTCCCAAGAATAAAAGTCCTGGACCAGGTGGTTTTACAAATGAATTCTACAAAACCTTCAAAGAAAAACTAATACCTCTGCTTTTAAAAGTCTGCCAGAAGATTGAAGACATAGAAATGCTCCCTTCCAGCTTCTGTGAAGCCAACATCACTCTGATACCAAAAACAGACAGGGACACAACCAAAAAAACCCTACAGAACAATATCTCTGATGAACAGAGATGCTAAAATACTAAACAAAATTCTAGCCAACCGGATACAGCAGTATATTAAAAAGACTGTTCATCATGACCAAGTGGGGTTTATCCCAGGGATGCAAGGTTGGTTTAATATGGGTAAATCAATCATGATCCACCACATCAATAAGTGCAAGACCAAAAACCACATGGTCATATCAATAGATGCAGAGAAAGCCTTTGACAAAATACAACATCCCTTTATGAACAGAATGCTACAAAAAAATGGGAACAGATGAAAAATTCCTGAAGATAGTAGAGTCTATATATAGCAAACCTACAGCCAACATCATACTCAATGGTGAAAAACTGGAAGCATTTCCACTCAGATCAGGTACTAGACAGGGCTTCCCACTTTCACCATTACTATTCAACATAGTGTTGGAAGTTCTTACCATAACAATCAGTCAGGAGCAAGGAGTTAAAGGGATACAGATCAGAAGTCAAACTCTCCCTATTTGCAGATAACATGATAGTATACATAGAAAAACCTAAAGAATCCAACAAGAAGCTTTTGGAAATCATAAGGCAGTACAGTAAGGTGTCAGGCTTCAAAATTAACATACAAAAGCCAGTGGCATTCCTCTATGCAAACACTAAGTTAGAAGAAGTTGAAATCCAGAAATCAATTCCTTTTACTATAGCAACAAAAACAATAAAATATCTAGGAGTAAAACTAACCAAGGAAGTGAAAAACTTGTATACTGAAAATTATGAGTCACTACTCAAGGAAATTGAAAAAGACACAAAGAAGTGGAAAGATATTCCATGTTCATGGGTTGGAAGAATTAACATAATTAAAATGAATATACTACCCAGAGCCATCTACAAATTTAATGCTATCCCCATCAAGATTCCAACCACATTTTTCAGGAAAATAAAACAAATGCTACAAATGTTTATCTGGAACCAGAAAAGACCTAGAATTGCCAAAACAACTTGAGAAGAAACAACAGAACTGGAGGCATCACACTCCCAGATCTCAAATTGTATTATAGGGCCATTGTCATCAAAACCACTTGGTACAGGAACATGAATAGACACACTAACCAGTGGAATAGAATTGAGAGCCCAGAAGTAAGTCCCCACACCTATGAACATCTAATCTTTGGCAAACGTGCCCAGACTATTAAATGGGAAAAGCAGAGTCTCTTCAACAAATGGTGTTGGAAAAAAATGGGTTGAAACATGCAGAAGAATAAAACCGAACTACTATATTTCACCAAACACAAAAATAAATTCCAAGTGGATCAAGGACTTGGATGTTAGACCAGAAAACTATCAGATACTTAGAGGAAAATATCAGCAGAATTCTTTTCCCCATAAATTTTAAAGACATCTTCAATGAAACAAATCCAGTTACAAAGAAGACTAAGGCAAGTATAAACTTATGGGACTATATCAAATTAGAAAGCTTCTGCACAGCAAAAGAAACCACTACCCAAACCAAGAGACCCTTCACAGAATGGGAGAAAATCTTTACATGCCATTCATCAGTCAAGGGTTTAATAACCAAAATATATAAAGAGCTTCCCAAACTCAACAACAAGAAAACAAATGACCCTATCCAAAAATGGGGAGAGGACACGGACAGACTATTCACCACAGAAGAGATCCAAGAGGCTGAGAAACACATGGAAAAAAAAATGCTCCAAGTCTTTGATTGTCAGGGAAATGCAAATAAAGACAACAATGACATACCACTTCACTCCTGTGAGAATGTCGTACATCAGAAAAGGTAACAGCAGATGTGAGGGCGATCTGGCTGCAACATCTGTCACTCCATTGATCACCAGGGTTGATTCAGCTGATCTAGCTGGCTAGGTGGGTGTCCTCTTCCTCCATCACTGCTCCATGTGCGTCCTTCTAGAAGCTCCGAGCTCGGTTGAAGAGGACACCTTCCCCAAATAGAGACAGACTGGTCTTCGGTTGAGGGTATACAAGTAGCTGCGCTCCCCTGCTAGAACCTCCAAACAAGCTCTCAAGTAAAGATAGATAGCAGCAAAAAGTGCTGGAAAGGTTGTGGGGTCAAAGGAACCCTCCTGCACTGCTGGTGGGAATGTCAGTTGGTCCAACCCCTGTGAAGAGAAGTCTGGAGAACTCTCAGAAGGCTAGAAATGGACCTGCCCTATAACCCTGCAATTCCTCTCCTGGGGATAGATCCTAAGGAACCCAACACATCCATCCAAAAAGATCTGTGTACACATATGTTCTTAGCAGCACAATTTGTAATAGCCAAAACCTGGAAGCAACCCAGGCGTCCAACAATAGATGAATGCCTGAGCAAGTTGTGGTATATATACACAATGGAATACTACTCAGCTATTAAAAATGGTGACTTCACTGTTTTCAGCCAATCTTGGATGGACCTTGAAAAATTCATGTTAAGTGAAATAAGTCAGAAACAGAAGGATGAATATGGGATGATCTTATTCTCGGGCAGAAGTTGAAAAACAAGATCAGAAGAGAAAACACAAATAGAACCTGAACTAGAATTGGTGTATTGCACCAAAGTAAAAGACTCTGGAGTGGGTGGGTGGGGAGAATACAGGTCCAAGAAGGATTCAGAGGATCTAGTGGGGGTTGTATTGTTATATGGGAAACTGGGGAATGTTATGCATGTACAAACTATTGTATTTACTGTCAAATGTAAAATATTAATTCCCCAATAAAGAAATTTTTAAAAATAAATAAAAATAAAGGCATGATTGAAAACTGAAAAAAAAATTTAATCTCACTGTTAAAATTCAATCAGATCACCAGTTCGAAGCCTTAAGTGCTTAGAATGAAGAAATATATACTCAGAACTAGGGTCTATGCATCAAAAAGTTCAAGACACTCAATCTGTTTTTCCCCTCTCATATTGATTAGTGATTTATAAGACTTAAAAGAAAGTTTTTTTAAAAAGGTAGAAGAAGCTAGCATTTATAACTTAGGATGAATAGAAAATATTTTCTCAAACAGCCATGTTAATAGTTGTCCACAGCCATAGCCAACTCTATTTTAATTAATTAATTTATTTATTATTGGATAGAGACAGAGAGACACCTGCAGCCTTGCTCCACCACTTTTCCTCAGCAGGTGGGGACCAGGGGCTTAAACCCAGGTCCTTGTGCGTTGTAATATGTCCACTTAACCAGGTGTGCCACTGCCTGCCCCCCCTCTTTTTTTTTTCTCCAGGTTTATCACTGTGATTCAGTGCTGGCACTACAAATCCACTGCTCCTGGTGGCCATTTTTTCCATTTTATTGGCTAAGACAGAGAGAAATTGAGAGAGGAGGGGAGGGGGAGAGAGAGAGAAAGACAGACACCTGCAGAGCTGCTTTTCAGCTTGTCAAGTGTGCCCCCTGCAGAAACCCTGCTCAAACCCAGATCCTTGCACTTAGTACTCTGTGCACTTAACCAGTGTGCCACCATCAGGCTCCCACTACAACCAACCCTCTGGCTCCAGGTCATATCTCAGAAGACTTAAAACCAGAGATCCCGAAGGTGCTCCCATCTGAAAGTTTGTGTGAACAATGGCAGCCTGACACTGTTCCACTAGTATAATGCAGACAACACAAAACCAATATTGTGGCCACACCACCAGGTTTTGTCATTGTCACTGAGTAGGGACACACAGGAGGGTTGTCCTGCAAGTGGGGCTATGTCTAGACAGTTTCTTCTTTGTCCACTTTCTGCACCTGTTGTTACAATGTGCAAGGATCCAGGTTCCAGCCTCTGTTCTCCACCTCTTCATGAGCTATGAAGAAGTGCTGCAGGTGTCTGTCTCTCTCCCTCTTTACCTTCCCCTTCCCTCTAGATTTCTATCCAATAAATATGTATAATTTTTTTAAATTAGTATCTAGGGGGCGGAGCCAAGATGACGACTGGAAAGCAGCTGCCGGCATGAGTTCTGACAACAACTGCTAGAAAGCCTTAGAGATCCTGGCCTTCAGCAGGACAAGCAAGGAGGCATTCTAAACGTGAGACCAAGGAGCCACCAGGTTCTGGATGCCAGCACGATGCCGACCAGACTTCCCTGGACAGACGACCCCACCAATGTGTGCTGGAGTTCCACTTCCCCAGAGACCCACCCTACTAGGGAAAGAGAGAGGCAGACTGGGAGTATGGATTGACCAGTCAACACCCATGTTCAGCGGGGAAGCAATTACAGAAGCCAGACCTTCCACCCTCTGCAACCCACAAAGACCCTGGGTCCATACTCCCAGAGGGATAGAGAATGGGAACGCTGTCAAGGGAGGGGATGGGATATGGAGATCGGGTGGTGGGAACTGTGTGGAACTATACCCCTCTTACCCTATGGTTTTGTTAATGTCTCCTTTCTTAAATTAAAAAAAAAATTGGTATTTAAGCTTCCAACTCAGGAAACCAAGAGAAGATGAAGTTAGGTCTAAAGTAAACAGAAGAAAAGAACATAGTAAAAAAATCAGAGTAGAGGGGGTTGGGCAGTAGCGCAGCAAGTTAAGCACGTGGTGCAAAGCACAAGGACCAGCGTAAGGATCCACATTCGAGCCCCTGGCTCCCCACCTGCAGGGGAGTCGCTTCACAGGAGGTGAAGCAGGTCTGCAGGTGTCTTTCTCTTTCCTTCTCTTTCTTCCCCTCCTTTCTCCATTTCTCTCTGTCCTATCCAACAACAAATGACTTCAACAACAACAATAACCACAACAAGGCTACAACAACAAGGACAATGAAAGGGGGAAAAAATGGCCTCCAGGAGCAGTGGATTCATGGAGCAACCACCGAGCCAAAAAAAATCAGAGTAGAAATAAATGAAATTAAGACAACAAGGGCAATAAAAGAAAAAATAAATAAAATTTTAAATTTTCAAAAAAAAAGAAATAAATGAAATTGAAAACAGGAGAACATATGAAACCAAAAAAGTTGACTTTTTGGAAATATCAGTAATTGACAAGCCTCCATAGGACAGAGTGTGAGAACATGCCTATCATTAGACCTGTGGCCACCCAGCAGAGTCCTAGAAGAGAGATAGTATAACTCTTTTTTTTTTTTTTTTTTTTTGCCTCCAGGGTTATTGCTGGGGCTAGGTGATTGCACTAGGAATCCACCACTCCTGGAGACCATTTTATTTTCTTCCATTTTTTGTTGCCCTTGTTGTTTATCATTGCTACTTTTACTATTGTTGTTGTTGGATAGGGAAGAGAGAAATCAAGAGAGGAGGGAAAGATAGAGAGGGGGAGAGAAAGATAGACACCTGCAGACCTGCTTCACCACTTGTGAAGTGACCCCCTGCAGGTGGGGAGTCGGGGGCTCGAACCGAGATCCTTGCACCAGTCCTTGCACTTTATGCCAGGTGTGCTTAACCTGCTGCACTACCACCCAGCCCCTGAAAGTATAATTTTTAAAAAATATTTATTTATTCCCTTTTGCTGCCCCATTTTTATTGTTGTAGTTATTATTGTTGTTATTGATGTCATCATTGTTGGATAGGACAGAGAGAAATGGAGAGAGGAGGGGAAGACAACGAGGGGGAGAGAAAGATAGACACCTGCAGACCTGCTTCACCACTTGTGAAACGACTCCTCTGCAGGTGGGGAGCCGGGGGCTCGAACCGGGATCTTTACACCGGTCCTCGGGCTTTGTGCCACCTGCAGTTAATCTGCTGCGCTAGCCCCCAACTCCCATGATAGTATAATTCTTAACCAAAAAGACTTTAATGCCTGAGGCTCCAAAGCCCCAGGTTCAATATCTGGTACCATGATAAGCCAGAGCTGAGCAGTGTTGTGTAAAAAACAAAAACAAAGGGGGAGATAGCATAATGGTTATGCAAAAAGACTCTCATGCTTGAGGCTGTAAAGTCCCAGGTTCAGTCCCCAGCACCACCATAAGCCAGAGCTGAGCAGTGCTCTGGTGTTTCTCTGTCTCTCTGTCTCCCTCTCTGCATCTCTCTCTAAACTAAACTAAAATAAAAATATTAATAAATAAAGAAAGAAAAAGTTCTGCTTTAACTAGATTAGGTAGATAGCACAGTTTATTATGCAGAAAGATCTATTTGCTCAAGGTTCACCACAAATCCCAGGTTCAATCACCAGCTCCACCAGAAGCCATGCTCTGGTTAAAAAAAAAAAAAAAGTACATCCTTAACATCCAACTTGAGTGATTTCTCTGCTCCTGGACCAACTTTTCCATTATTTTTACTTTGGACAGAAAGAGAGGGAGAGACACCAACAGCACCAGCACTGCCCCCATGTTGTGGCTGTCCCTCATGGACCTGGGACTCAAATCTGGACATGTATGACAAGAAAGGTGCCCTACTCCCAAGTTTGAGCAGGCTGTCAGAGTGGGAGCAGGCAATTCATCAGAGTAGGCTCCGGACTCAGTGCAGAGCCACTAGGGCCCTACCAGTCCTACTGACTCAAATACCCAGTGTTGGTCTGGGAATTAACTTGTTAAATAGGGCCCTGTCTTTCACAAACATCCTGAAACTTTTCTGGGGCCTGTCCCAACCAGGGACCCAAGACAGGGAAAGCATATACACCTCCCCTAGCTGGAGCATAAGAATGTCACTGCCAGGAGAGGAACCAGCAGCTCCTGGCCCTCCAGGGCCTCTGGACCTGTAAGTGATGCCTGAAACATGAGGCCACACCACCTCTTTGCAGGGAAACCTGAGCAGACAAGTGTGTAGCAGGATTGAAAGACTGGGAATCCACCACCCCGCCTCCTTTCCCAGTCTCTCTCTCCAATTCCACCACCTCCATGTTCAATCTCAAACAACCCCAGCTACCATCAAGGTGTGACAGGGGTCAGACACCATGACGGCAGGAAAACAGCTCAGGCTCAAGCAAGACTTATGAGCCCTCCTAGCTGGCCAGGCGAGCCCTGGTGACCATGAGCCATCAACAACAGGGCCTGGGGAAGGAAGGTGAGTTCTCGTTTCTGTGGAATGCCATGGTGGGGTTCCTGGATGGCAGCAGGGAACCGGAAAGCAGCTGGTACCTGGCTTTGAGCCCAGAGGCTGTCATTTATGCATTGAGCAAGCTCAGTCTGGTTATCCAACCTCTCCCTGCGTCATTGTTGGTGAGAAGAAAGCAGTCATCACCACCCTGGGGGGACTTTTGGAGAGATTGGAAACTGACAGGAGCATAGTGCCTGCACAGTGCCTGCCTCAAGGGAAGAGGCCATCAGAGCCAGCCAGGGCCTCCCTTTAGCAATCCCAACAGATTTTTTTGTCCTAAGAGAGTGGTTTGCAGGGGTGTTCTGACCTCATGACTGTTGCAGGGTGTTGGGGAAATGTCAAATCATTAGAGCCAGACTCATTACTAAGGCAGCCATTAACCAGATAAGGGGGTCTCATAATGAAATGGGGGATTTGAGAGGAGAGGGGCTTCCCAGAGTGTCCCAAGCTCCTAGGGAGGCTGCAGTGTCAATTCAGTCTTCCAGCCATCAAGGTTCTTTTTTACCCTCCTCCTTCACTCCACCTCTCCACCCCTCCCTTTTTAATAAGATGCCTATAGCCCTCCTGAAACGGCTTAACCTGGAAAGAAGACAGGAGCTTCAAGAAAGGATCTGCCCTCATTCTGAGGTGTCAGGAGAGGCACTCAGTGTATAGTAGCACTTTGAATTGAGCCTTGAGAAACATCTCAGGGCTCTGTCCCTCTCTCCCAGGTCCCTGGTTGGGACACTGACCAGCATAGTGGCTGGAGGAATCACACTGGATACCAGCAGTAGTGAGTGGGTGCTGGGTCACCTTCCCATTTTTTCTATGAGCCACTGAGGACCTGGAAGGGAGGAGAATTTCTGACTCAAGGAGAAACCAAAGTCAGAGAGGGGAGACTGCTGCTTTTTGGAGGGCAAAAGCCTTACCCACAGGTTAAGCACATCCCAGGTAGGGGGCCTTGCTTACAGGTGAGGAAACAGAATCCCAGGCAGCAATGGACCTCTGTTTCTCTACATTCTGGTTCCAAACCTATTCTGTCTCCTTCTCCCTCTCTCAGACACACACACACACACACACACACACACACACACACACACACACACACACACACACACCAGCCCAGCAGAAGGGACCAGCCTCCTGAGAGAATGTGGACAAAGAGCCCCTGTGCAGGACTAAATGGAAACCCATTTTGCTTAAAACTAAACCTTGACCTACTGATAAATGCCACACATATCCTTTCCCTCCCCTCGCCATCTCCCTCCCCACAGCACAGAGGAAACAAATGCAGCAGGATGTCCAAAGGCTTAAGGAAGGCAGTGAAGTTAAATAGTGGGGATCCATTCAATTCAATGAAGCCCAATTGCATAAAGGCTTCCATCTGGAGCTGTCTCTCTGGGCCAAGGTTTCCATTTTCAATCCTCCTTGGAGTCACCACTGAGGAGACCTGATCTCTTATTCCTTCAGCTTATGTTCTGCTGGGGGAGGTGGGTGGGAAGCAGAGGCTGAGAATACAAAGCTCTTCAAAATAATTACAAAGTTCTGTACCATTAATTGAAAAGGAAGGTCAGAGCTGTCCCTCCTCTGGAATCATCTGGTAAATGAGCTTAAATGCTGAGCTTACAGACTTGGAGGGCAGGCTGACCCACTCCTGGGCCTTTTTCTTTCTGAATTCTCTGACTCTACAAGCCAGGTGTGTAGATGTGAAACCAATTGGATGCAAAGGAGCACTTGCTGGTCTTGGAGGCCTTCCTAATGTGACAGCTGCCTTTCTAGTGCCTGAATTATGCATTATGTGGAGCTCATTGAAAACTGAGTGAATGAAAAACTCAAAGAAAGCAGCTTGTTTTCTGTGTAGAAGAGGTTTCAGGGGGAAAAGGGAAAGGGAAATGCTGGTTTGTGTTCGCCTTCCACATGGATTTTGTTCATCTGGGAAATGAGCTTACATCGGGGTTACAGTTTGGGGGGAAAGTATGAACCCTCAAGCTATCTGAAGTTTTGGAGGAATGCTCAGTACAGTTGATTACCCAAAAGAAACCCATTTGTTAGCTGATTGAGTCACAAAGAGTTCTGAATAGGATGCAAACATATTGACTGTCTTCTCCAACCCCTTCTAGCAATATGGGTCTTGAAAGAGAGCCCAGGAAGCCCTCCGTGGTCATTCCTTGTGCCCCTCTGGCTACTCCTCTGCCCTCTCCCACAGCTTAGCTCTATTCTAGGACTCTGCTGGCTGGTCATAGGTCTGGTGATATGCACATTCTCACACTCTGTCCCGTGGAGGTTTGTCAGTATTACTGATATTTCCAAAGAACCAACTTTTTTGGTTTCATATTTTCTCCATTGTTTTTCCTGATTTCAATTTCATTGGTTTCTACTCTGATCTTTTACTATGTTCTTTTCTTCTGTTTACTTTAGGCCTAACTTGATCTTCTCTTGGTTTCCTGAAGTGAAAGCTTAAATACTAATTTATTAAAAAATATTTTATATGTATTTATTGGATAAAAATGGAGAGAAAATCTAGAGGGAAGGGGAAGGTAAAGAGGGAGAGAGACAGACACCTGCAGCACTTTTTCACAGCTCATGAAGAGGTGGAGACCAGAGACTGGAACCTGGATCTTTTTACATTGTAACATCACCACTACCCAGCCCCCTACATGCTGATTTTAAGTTTTCTCCTTTTCTATTTTATGTTCGATGAAAAGTACTCTTTATTTTTTTATTATATTTATTTATTTTCCCTTTTGTTTCCCTTGTTGTTTTTATTGTTGTTGGTGATGTCATTGTTGAATAGGACAAAGAAAAATGGAGAGAGGAGGGAAAGACAGAGAGGGGGAGAGAAAGACAGACATCTGCAGAGCTGCTTCACCACCAGTGAAGCGACTCCCCTGCAGGTGGGGAGCCCGGGCCTCAAACAGATCCTTATGCCGGTTTTTGCACTTTGCACCACGTGCGCTTAACCACTGCACTACCACCCGACTCCCGAAAAGTACTCTTATGTAGCAGACAGGACAAAGAAGTGTTGAGAGAAATAAAAAAAAGTATAAAAAATAATAATAATAAATAATAAACATCTGATAGAGCACAGGTTACCTTTGCCCCCATCTGCAGGAAGGGAGCTTCCGGAGTCATGAAGAAGTGCCCCAGATGTCTCTTTTTCTCTCACTCTCTTATTTTCCCCCTTTCTTTTCAATTCTCTCTGTTGCTATACAAAAGGGGAGATAAGGTGCTGGGTAGTGGCGTACCCGGTTAAGTGCACGGACATGCAAAGATCCAGGTTCGAGACTTGGATTCCCACCTTGACCACCAGGAGCAGTGGATTTGTAGTGCCCACACCGCGCCCAGCCATAACCCTGGAGGCAAAAAAAAAGGGGGGGGTAGTGATAGTCTTCAGAAGTGGTAGATTATCATGTAGGCATTGAACCTAGCAATAACTCTGGTAAAAAAGTAAATCAATAAATAATATTTGAAATAAATTTATTTTTTTACCTTTTTACCGATTTAATAATGATTGATGAACTAAATGAAATGAAAATAAGCTGTCAAAAATTTTTGGGATTCAGTGAAGGTGCATAAATTTTGTTAAATTCTACAATATTTTGTCTTTTATTTTTCTTAATATTTTTATTATTTTTTAAAGATTTTATTTATTTATTTATGAGGAAGGTAGGAAGAGAGAGAGAAAGAACCAGATATAACTCGGGACCTTATGCTTGAGAATCCAGTGCTTTATCCATTACACCACTTCCCAGACCACAATATAGTTTTTTCAAACTATTTTATTTGCTAGAACAGAAAGAAATTGTGACGGAGGGGAGGGTGAAAGACAGAGACACACCTGCAGCACTGCTTCACCACTCATGAAGCTTTCTAGGACTTGAACCTGGGTTCCTGTGCATGGAAATATGTGCCCTTAACTGGGTGTGCCACCACACGGACCCCTGATTTTATTTTCTTTGAAATCTGTTTTGTCTGAAATTAAGTGGCCGAGGAGATGACTCAGTGGTGGAGACCAGGACTTACATGTGGAAGGTCCTGGCTACTGTCTTATGATCAGGTTTCTTGCTTTTAGGGAAACTGTGTCCCTAGACTGTGGTTTTCACAAATGCTTCTTAGCTTTTCTCCCCCTACGAGAGACAAGATGGGCAGAGGTAGTTGAGCTGGGTATTCTCCCCAGCTTGGTTAGAGTCACAAAAACAGTTAAACATTTTAGGATTGGTTTGCTTTTTAAGTCAATAGATGCACTTGTCTTTATTTACTTATTCCTAGTAATTTCCTTTGCTCTAAAGTTAACTTTGATTTTAATATAGTCACACAAATTTTCTTATGATTACTGTTTGCATGGTGTGCCATTTTTCATTAATATTAACCTGCTTATACCATCACATTTGAAGTGAATTTCTTACAAATAAACATTTATTGAATAATAATTTTTAAAAAACTCACCTAAAGTTTCCTTTTAGGACATATTTGCTTGTTTGTTTTTGGTTTTTTGCTTATTTGTCTTGGCTGGTTTTTGAAGAGGGTAGGCTTTACTAAGGAGAACAGAGTTAGTTTTCTTGATTCAAAATGGTTGCTCTCAACCCTGTTGGAAGGAAGCAAGCACTCAGGACTCACCTCTGGCAGGCACAGTGAGAATCAGATAGGGCTCCTGGAGGTAACACTCATAAAAGTGTGTGCCTTCTCCCAGCATTGGGTCCCTGCTGTTTTTAACTCTCAAGCTGTTCTGCACTGAGCCTCTGGCAATTCATCAGTTGCAGTGTGTGTTCCTCCCTGCCTACGTTATCCTATCATTTCCTATATTCTTAGACTTTGATATCTGAAGGTCTTGCTGATTCCAGTAGCACTACCCCTCTCAGTTTTAGTTTAGCTAATGTCTAGAGTTGGCAAGAAATCCACCTGAAAATATATATCTTTTTTTTTTTTTTAGATTCCTTCCTGGGGCCAGGTGGCGGCGCACCTGATTGAGTGCACGCATTACAGTACACAAGGGCTTGAGCCCCTGGTCCCCACCTGCAGGGGGAAAGCCTTGTGAATAGTGAAGCAGTGTTGCAGGTGTCTCTGTCTCTCTGTCTCTCTATCACCACATTCCCTCTTGATTTCTGGCTGTCTCTATCAAATAAAAATAGTATTTTAAAGTTTTTTTTAAAAAGAAAAATTTCTTCCTTTTTTTTAATTAAAAAAAAATTATCTTCATTAGAGAGAGAGAAAGATACAGAGAGACCAGAGCATTTTTCAACTCTGGTTTGTGGTGGTGTTGGGGATCAAACTTGGGACCTCAGAGTCTTAGGCATGCAATCTTTTGCATAACCATTATACGTCATTTACATTATAAGTCATTATACGTTATTTACATTATAAGTAAACCAGCCCTTAGCTCACAGCCCACCTACCTTCTTTATCAGCTTCTCATATTCTGGGTTACTTGCTCAAACCATCCCAGGGTCACATACTAACAGCTGTCCAGACAACCCAATGCCTCAGAGCCCACTAAAATTATTTAAATTTGGGAGTTGAACGGTAGCGCAGTGGGTTAAGTGCACGTAGCACAAAGCACAAGGACCAGCATGAGTCTACAGGTTCAAGCCCTCAGCTCCCCACCTGCAGGGGAATCGCTTCACAATCGATGAATCTTTCTCTCCCCCTCTCTTGTCTTCCCCTCCTCTCTCCATTTCTCTCTGTCCTATCTAACAACAACGATATCAGCAATAACTATAACAATAAACAACAAGGGCAGCAAAAAAGAATAAATTAATATTTTAAAAAATTATTTAAACTTTGGCACAAAGGCCAAGGACCGGCAAAAGGATCCCAGTTTGAGCCACTGGCTCCCCACCTGCAGGGGAGTTGCTTCACAGGCGGTGAAGCAGGTCTGCAGGTGTCTATCTTTCTCTCCCTCTCTCTGTCTTCCCCTCCTCTCTCCATTTCTCTCTGTCCTATCCAACAATGACATCAATATCAACAATAATAATAACTATAACAACAATAAAAAGGCAACAAGGGCAACAAAAGGGGAAAGTAAATAAATAAATAGAAAGAAAGAAAGTAATCACCTTTAAAAAATTATTTAAACTTGCCAGCCTCATTTAAACTCATATTTAAACTGCCTAATCAATTCTCTCACAGAAGTAAAAGGCTCTCTTGTGGTCCAAGAGGTGGTACAGTGAACAAAGCATCAGACTCTCAAGCATGAGGTCCTCAGTTCAATCCCCAGCAGCACATGTACCAGAGTGATGTCTGGCTCTTTCTCTCTCATTCTATGTTTCTCATAAATAAATAAATAAATAAAAACTTTTTTTTTTAAAAAGGCTCTCTTCCCCCCCCCCCTTCCCTCTGCTTCCTAACTGAACCTGCTGCATCCCCGTGTGGCTGTACGTGGCAGAGCTCAGGAGTCCTCTG
Source organism: Erinaceus europaeus (assembly GCF_950295315.1). NCBI lineage: Eukaryota > Metazoa > Chordata > Mammalia > Eulipotyphla > Erinaceidae > Erinaceus > Erinaceus europaeus. The sequence goes on along the minus strand of NC_080162.1, from coordinate 71,929,590 downwards.
GATCTGAGTACTATAAACCTCTTCCTCCAGGACAGCTGTGTCCACATCAGTGTGTGTTAGTCTGAAATGAAAGTGTGTCCCAGGTACCCCTTAAAACATGGCCAGTAGTGGCTCCCGTGGAGATTTTCTGCTACTTTCTGTTTCCTGGAACAGGAGCATGCCCTGTAAACTCAGATGAATCTGAATTGTTGACTTTCAGTTTGTTTGGCTTTTTTTTTTCCATGCTGTTAGAATGTGGTGACTTCTAAGCTTTTTGCATATCAGAGTGGAAACTATAAGTCCAGTCATTTCATTTTTTTTAATTAAGTTTTTGTTCATTTATTTATTTATTTATTTTCCTTTTTGTTGCCCTTGTTGTTTAACATTGTTGTGGTTATTAATGTCATTGTTGTTGGATAGGACAGAGAGAAATGGAGAGAGGAGGGGAAGACAGAGAGGAGGAGAGAAAGACAGACACCTGCAGACCTGCTTCACCGCTTGTGAAGCGACTCCCCTGCAGGTGGGGAGCCGGGGGCTCGAACTGGGATCTTTACTCAGGTCCTGGCGATTTGCACCACGTGCGCTTAACCCGCTGCGCCACCGCCCGACTCCCTCATTTCAGTTTTTATACATTTTCTCTATCTTAGTCAAGTCAGGGCAATTCTTTCACTGTCCTTTTAAGTTTACAGTTTCTTCTTATGAAAGTAACTTCTGATACAGTATCTTTATCAAGAAGGTCCCTCCATTAGGATGTGAGTGACTGACTGGAACGTCTGTGAAAGCACAAAACTAATCATGTCACCTCTGCTTAGAACCTTTCAGGATCTCACCCCACTTACATCTAGGAGGAACAACCTGTCCTGTTTGCTTGTTTTTTTTTTTTTTCAGCAGTCAAACCCAGGTCCTCATACCTATGAATCAGGAACCATACCAGCAACTTATATCCCAGCCCCTTTTACCTCTGCTATTAATTAACCTTCCAAACCATGCAGGGAAATAAGGTCTGTGTAATCTGTGGTCACAGAGATAAATAAAAGCTAAACAGAACTGAGACTTTTATTTTGTCATCAGGGTTTTCCTGCCTGCAGGATCCACCACACCACTACTCCAGACAGATTCTTTTTATTTTATTTTATTTTATTTTATTTTATTTTATTTTAGTGTGTGGGGGGTGGTTGCAAACAGAGGGTGAGAGACAGAGAGAGAGGGAGAGACAGAGAGAGGCAGAGAGAGAGAGACAGAGAGGCAGAGAGAGACTTCACATCACTGCTTCACCACTCATGAAGTTTCTTCTGTGTAGGGGCCCCCATGAGCTGACCAGGAACTCACACTCAGGCCCTTGAGTGTGCCATCTACTGGATGAGGCATCTCCCACCCATATTTTTATTTTTTACTAGAGAGAAAGGCCAGAGCATTGTTCTTCCATCTTGTGCAGTGCTGGGGATCAAACCCAGGGCCACTAAATACTGTGCACACCTCCTGTCCCCATCCTCATCTGGGTGAGCAAGCATTGGGAGAGAGGCTGTGGAAAACGAAGCTGGTTGGAGCCTTTCAGCTTCAGCAGCCCAACCTTGTTGTGGTTATTAATGTCGTTGTTGTTGGATAGGACAGAGAGAAATGGAGAGAGGAGGGGAAGACAGAGAGGGGGAGAGAAAGATAGACACCTGCAGACCTGCTTCACCGCTTGTGAAGCGACTCCCCTGCAGGTGGGGAGCGGGGGGCTCGAACTGGGATATTTACTCAGGTCCTGGCGATTTGCGCCACGTGCGCAAACAACAGAAGCTCGTGCCCAGTTCCTACCCTTGCCCGGTCCTCCTCCTCTTGTCTCCTGAGAACCACCGTCAACAAATCACATGCTCAAGAGCATTACCCACCCCCCCAAAGATAGAAACAGAGGGAAGCAGAGAGAATATACCACTGCCGGTGACCATTTTTTCCAGCTCCCCGCCTCCCCCTTTCTTTTGTTGTAGTGACAGTGAGAAATTGAGACGAGACGATAAGAGGAGGGGGGAGAGAGAAGGCGAGAGAGAGAGAGAGAGAGAGAGAGAGAGCTATAGCACTGCTTCACCAAAGTTGCCACCTGCGGATGAGGAGGTGGGAGGGGGCCTGAACCCAGATCCTAATGCATGGTAACTTATACTCTACCAGATATGCCATTGCCTGGCCCCAGAACTTGAACTGTCTGTCCACATCTAAAGTTTTGGTAGAGAAATTATGCCTTTGTGCCAAAGGGATATAAACTGGAGCACTCTGGAATAGTGAGCGCCTGGCCCTGACTCTGGGGGTCAGAAGGTGACCCAGCTTTGTCCCAAGGAACCATGCACCCAACAAGAGGAAAGACACCTTTCCTTCTTTCTTTCTTTCTTTCTTTCTTTCTTGCTTTCTTTTTTTTGCCTCCAGGTTTATTGCTGGGGCTCGGTGCCTGCACCACAAATCCACTGATCCTGGAGGCCATTTTTCCCCCTTTGTCGCCCTTGTTGTTTTACCATTGTTGTGGTTATTATTATTGTTGTTGTTGTCATTGTTGTTAGATAGGACAGAGAGAAATCGAGAGAGGAGGGGAGACTGAGAAGGGGAGAGAAAGACAGACACCTGCAGACCTGCTTCACCGCTCGTGGGGAGCCGAGGGCTCGAACCAGGATCCTTACACTGGTCCTTGCGCTTCGCGCCACATGTGCTTAACCCACTGCACTAGCACTGGACTCATGAAAGACACATTTCTAAATTTCTCTGAGGGTTAGGGAGAGCATGGGAGTACCAGCTGATCAGAGAGAAAGATACTCATTCTTGTCCCAGATCCAAGTCTCAGAAAGTGGTGGCTTTTGGAGTTAACAAGCTCCAAGAATCAACTCGGACTTCTGATTTTTCACAGCTGGTGGAACTTTCCTGGGATCTGCATGATGAGACCCAAACTGTCCATTCCCTGTCCCTGCAGGTGACAGGTCTGAAAGAAGATCCTCAAAAAAGCGAACACCCAAGACCAGCAGTGCACCAGGCAGGCACAAGGCCCAGCCTGGACACAAGGAACGAGCTGGGGGCAGCCCAAGATCAGCGTCCCCACGGAGGAAGCAGATAGAGACAGAGCACAGGAGATGGCGAGAGGAGCCAGGGAAACGGGAGCAAAGCATGGCAGAGGGAAGGAGGAAAAAGGATGAGAAATGCTCCTTCAAGGAAAAGAGAACACCCCCAAAGAAGGGACAGGAGGGGGCGAGGAAGGACGAGATGTGGAAGCAACTGAAGAAACACAGGTGTGTTGTGATGGTGATGCAGAAGCTCTCCTTTTCCTTCCAACCTGCTCTGTTCTCTGAGGGGAGGCCCACATCCCCAGCCCTTGTGTAGAGGCCACTCCCCCTCTCAGCTCCTGCTTCAGTCTACCCCTGCCTGCCTTTGGCACCTCCCAGCTTCTGGCCCTCTGAGGCAGGGCCAGGATCAGGGCCCAGCCATCCCAGAGAGAGATTCTCTGTCCCATGGGTGCAGAGTGGAAGCGTCACTGAGTGGAGAGTTGGAATGTCAGCCTCCCAAGTATCCTCAGTTCCAGCTGGTGACTCCTCTTGCAGAACCACTGAGAGAAATAAGCAAGACTGGGTTGAGGGGGCTGGCAAAATAGTTCACTTGTATAATGTGCTGCTTTGCCATGTATGTGACCCAGGTTCAAGCCAGGCCCCCACTGCATTGAAGGGAAGCTTCACTCTCTGTGTGAGCATAGGGGACAGTAGCCCACAGTCTTGCCCATGATTCTCCTTTGCAGTACACAGATCCCCTGAAGACACTCACCTCTTCACTCTCCCTACTCTGCCCCCAGGTCATCCTCAGCCTCCAGTGCCTCAGGTGGGGAGTCTTTGTCAGAGGAGGAACTGGCCCATATCCTGGAGCAGGTGGAAGACAAGAAAAAGCTCATTGCCACCATGCGGAACAAGCCCTGGCCCATGGCCAAGAAACTCACGGAGCTCCGGTGAGAGAAAGGTGGTGGTGGGCCAGTGTAGAAGGCCCAGCTCCTTCTAATAGGCATACAATGCCTTCCTCCTCTGCCCAAGGGGGTTCTGCAAGAAGGAGAATTGTGGTCCAGGAGGTAGTGCAGTTACTAGAGTGATCAATTTACTGGCATGAGGTCCTGAGTTCAATTGCCAGTATTGAATATGCTGAAGCAATGCTCTGGTTTCCACCACCCCCCCCCATTAATAAATAAATATTAGAGAGGGGAAAAAGAAGGGGGATTCACCCTCCCACTCTGCTTTGGTTCCCTTATATCCCTAGGATACGCATAATGTTGGAGGGGATAGGGAGGCAAAGAAGTGTATGAGAATCAAAACAGGAGTGAATGAGCCAGGCAGGAATGTTGGCCTGGGGAGAGTGGTGGAGGATCCCTCCTATCCCCCAGCTGCCTCCTGTCCTACTTCATCTGAGTCTCCCTCAACCCAACACAGATGTGCCTTCCTTGAGGGAGATTTCTGTGACCCTCCATTTCAACACGTTAAAAACTATCTGTGTGCTTAAGCTTCCAGAATATTTGCTTGTATATAGCACACTCACACCTGCAGTGCAGAGAGCAGGGAGAGAGTGTCCTAGCTACTCTCCAGTTCCAAATTTCTCCCAATCTGGTCTTAAGCTTACAAAGTTGCTCTGTGAGCTTTGTTCAGTGAATGGTAAGAAAGGGGTTACCCCCACCATAAGCCAGAGCCGAGCAGTGCTCTGGTAAATGATGATGACGGTGACTGTGGTGATATAGGCTGGGTGGTGGCACACCTGACTGAATGCACATCTTCCTCCTCCTCCTGCTCTTTTCTTTACCAGAACACTGTTTAGCAGTGGCATATGGTAGTATGAGGGTTGAACCTGGGACCTTGGAGCCTCAGATATTATAGTCTGTCTACATAACCATTATTCTGCCTCTTCCACCCTGAGCACACATGTTACTATACACAAGAACCTGAGTTCAAACCCCTAGTCCCTGCCTTCAGGGTAGGGGGAGACTTCACAATCAGTGAAGCAGTGTTATGGATGTCTCTCTCCCTCTTTTTTTTTTTAATATCTTTATTGGGGAATTAATGTTTTACATTCGACAGTAAATACAATAGTTTGTACATGCATAACATTTCCCAGTTTTCCATATAACAATACAACCCCCACAAGGTCCTCTGTCATCCTTCTTGGACCTGTATTTTCCCCCGCCACCCATCCACCCAACCCAGAGTTTCTTACTTTGGTACAAACGCCAATTCCAGTTCAGGTTCTTCTTGTGTTTTCCTGTCTATGGGAGATGTGAGGCAAGTCTCCTCCAGTTAGATCCTGCTCAGTGTGCTGTAAGCTCTGTTTCAGTCTTCAAACTCATTATTTCTAAATTGGAAGACAATTTAGAATTTTATTATTATTTATTTTCCCTTTTGTTGTTTTATTATTGTTGTAGTTATTATTGCTGTTATTGTTGAATAGGACAGAGAGAAATGGACAGAGGAGGGGAAGACAGAGGGGGGAGAGAAAGGTAGACACCTGCAGACCTGCTTCAGCACCTGTGAAGTGACTCCCCTGCAGGTGGGGAGCTGGGGGGCTCGAACCGGGATCCTTACACCGGTCCTTGCACTTTGCACCATGTGCGTTTAGCCCACTGCACTACAGCACAACTCCCCAAGACTTCTTAAAGGTGATATGTATAGGGTCCAGGTGTTGGCACACCTGGTTGGCACACATGTTACAATGTTCAAGAACCTGGGTTCGAGCCCCCAGTCCCTACCTCTAGGGAAAAACCTTTGCGATTGGTGATTGCAATTCTACAGGTGTTTCTCTTTATCCCTATCTCTCCCTACCCTCTCAATTTCTGGCTGTCTATGCCCAAGAAATAAAGATAATAATTTTAAATGATATGTATGTTTATTAACTTTCATAGGATTGTTACTCTTTTATTTCTATCTCTCTACAATACCATTTCCCCTGACTTCTCTCACACCTGTTTCCTCATTAACTCACGCCAGCCCCTTCACCCTTTACTGAGTAGAACAATTTGACAACTTTCCTACTTGCCAACCCACCTGGCTATTTCCTACACACCCTGTAATACTCACATTCAGTTGTTGTCTCTGAGGGAAGTTCTTACTGCTCCTGCCCACATTCAGGCTGTTATTTACCGCTCCTTGGAGCCCCAAGGCACTTGTCCTTCACTTTACTGAATGTTCTTGTTTACTGAGCTGTGTCTACTAGATACTTTGATTTGTAGCATTTACTGTTGCTATAATTTAAGCATTCCCAACCTGACTGATTTCAAGCCACTCACAGTTTAACAGCCAGTTGACCAAGTCATTAGGAGCTGACACTTACGAGTGTTGGTCCTCTGCCCCAGAACAGCTAGTGGACAAAATGATTTATATGCTTCTCATCCAACCTGCCTGGCAGTTCACTCACTTACTCAATACCCATGGGCTCCACAAATATCAACTGCACACTGTATTTATTAACTATTGCTGCTGTAACAAATAACTACATGTTTAATGGTTTAAAACAATGCTCATTTATTCCTTCACAGTTGTGAGTCAGAAGTCCAGGATAGCCTGGCTGCATTCTCTGCTCAGGGTCTCACTGGGCTAACATACCATGAGAGGTATCAGCAGGACTATTTATTTTCCCATTTGGGCTCAAGATCCTCTTCCAAACTCACTGGTTTTCACCGGAATTTACTTCCTTTCCTTTCCTTTCTCTGCTTTTTCCTTCCTTCCTTCCTTCCTTCCTTCCTTCCTCCCTCCCTCCCTTTCTTTCTCTCTCTCTCTCTTTTCTTGTCCAATCTTTAATAGAGGATTCATGAATAATGATAAAAAAGCAAGAAGCAAAAACATTGATGTAATAAGGCCCTAAATTACAAATGTAGTACTGATATAAAGTCATAGGAATTCTGAAGCTGCTCTAAGAGCTATCTACATACAGCTAAACTTTAGTACCTAAAAGTAAATGAATTAGGCTACAGATGAGATGAATACCACTTTACTTCTGAGGCAAATACAAACCAACCAATTAGTCCTAATTTAAGAGCAAAGCATGCAACTCACCAGTTCCATATGCCTCAACTCTAATCTGGCATGAACCATGAAATGCCATGCAATTTCTTGTGGCAAACGTTGGCTATGAATTCTTTCTGTCTGTTTGGTATTGCCACAGTAAAATCTGTAGTGTTTAAAGCTGAGCACACTGGAAGCTACTGTGGCCAATGAAGAATAAGGTCTTTCATGTTCTGCCTTAGATTGCTAAAGTATGGATTTTCACACAAGTTCTCTAAACCTATAGTCATTAATATTTGCTTATGCATTTCTTCATTTGAAATTAAAAATACTATTTTGTATTTTTTTATTCTTTCCTGTTTACATTCAGTAAAAGTCAGTGTTAGCATCTGGTAACCTTTTTGCAATTTAAAATTTTTTTCATTATCTTTATTTATTTATTTATTGGGCAGAGATAGCCAGTAATCAAGAGGGAAAGGGGAGATAAAAGAGGGAGAGAGACAGAGAGACACCTGCAACCCTGCTTCACCACTCATGAAGCTTTCCCCCTGGAGTTGGGGATCAGGGGCTCAAAACTGCACTGTAACATGTGCAGTCAACCAGGTGCGCCACTACCTGACCCCTTGCAATTTTTATAATAAAGTCGTATTTGCAGAAGATCTCCTCAACAAATTGCAACATATAGCACACCAGAGGCTGAAGCAAGACATACACATGGGTCCAACTATTTGATTTCTATATTTCCGCTGCTTTGGCATCTAACTTTGCATAGTCAGAATTAGAAGCCTCAGTAAGCAAACTTATTTCTGGATCAGCAGGCTAATATGAAATTCAGTTAACTCCAGGATTTATGATCATTTTTAAACAAGCAGAACATGGTTTCTGGAAAAATAAAGGTCACAGTTTTTCAGCATTGACCCATCTTTAATGAGAGCATGTAAATAATCACTGGAGACCAACAATTTTCATGTCTTTCACCACAAGACCAGTTTTCTTTACCTGTTTGTTTTTGTTTGTTTGTAGATACTCTAACCACTTCTTCACTGTCTTCTACAGGTCCCCACTTTTCCTCTTCCTTTTCCTGAAAGTTTTTTTCTTTGGCCTTCTATTGCTGCAAACAATTCCATCCAGAGGCTGAGCAGAGTGAAAAAGTTGACTTTTGAGAGCCTAGGTCTTTGACTGGTCATGCTGCCAGTCTGAGTACTAATTGACTGACTGCCCAGCCCCTGTGTTCTCCGGATTTCACATCCGCCCTGCTTCTTCCACCCCAAGCCTAGTGGCCATAGCAGAATAGGAAATGTCCAGCTGTCAGGCATGATGAGGGCCCAGACTCCACCCCTGCCGCCTCCCCCTTCTCTTATTTTCTATGTGATACCCCACAATAAAATGTCAAGAATTCTCCTGCTTTGAATTTCTCTGACTTACTCTCTCTCTCTCCTGTCTTTCTTTAACTCTCCTGTCTTTCTCTTCTGTGTTTAATTATACTAGATCCTTCAGAGAATCCAAGGTAATCTCCTTGTTTTAAAAAATCAGATTTTTTATTTTATTAGTGATTTAATAATGACCAACAAGATTGTGGGATAAGAGGGGTACAATTCCATATAATTCCCAACACCAGAGTTCTGAATCCCATTCCCTCCATTGGAAGCTTCCCTATTCTTGATCCCTCTAGGAGTGTGGACCAAAGGTCTTTATGGGGAGCAGAAGGTGGGAGGTCTGGCTTCCATAATTGCCTCTCCACTGGGCATGGGTGTTGGAAGGTTGACCCTTAGTCTGTCTCTCCCTTTCCCTAGAGGGGTAGGGCTCTGGGGAAGTGGGGTTCCAGGACACATTAGGGAGGTTGTCTGCCCAGAGAAGTCAGCTTGGTATCATGGTAACATCTCTAATTTGTTGGCTGAAAAGCATTTAGATATAAAGCAGAATAAATTGTTTAATAACCAGGAACCTAAAGGTAAGAGTATAGCAGATGAAATTTGGAGTCTTCATGTTGGAAGAAGGTAGGAAGTCTATTTTAGCTATAGTCTGTTAGGACCATGACTTTTCTTTTCTTTTCTTTTCCTTTCTTTTCTTTTTACCTCCAGGGTTATTGCTAGGGCTCAGTGCCTACACTATGAATCCACTGCTTCTGGAGGCCATTTTTTCCCTTTTGTTGCGTTGTTATCGGTGTTGTTATTACTATTATTGTTGTCGTCATTGTTGGATAGGACAGAGAGAGGAGAGGAAGACAGAGAGGGGGAGAGAAAGATAGACACTTGCAGACCTGCTTCACCGCTTGTGAAGCAACTGCCCTGTAGGTGGGGAGCCGGGGGCTAGAACCGGGATCCTTCAGCCAGTCCTTGGGCTTTGTGCCACGTGTGCTTTACCAGCTGTGCTACCGCCCGGCCCCTGACTTTACTAATTTTTTTATTATCTTTATTTATTTATTGGATAGAGACAACCAGAAATTGCGAGGGAAGGGAGTGATCAAGAGGGAGAGAGAGAAATACCTACAGCGCTGCTTCATCACTCACAAAGCTTTCCCCCTGCAGGTGGGAACTTAATCAGGTGCATCACCACCTGGCCCCAACTTTACTAATTTTTTGCCTGGGCTGGACAGTTAATATGCAGGTGGGCTAAAAGTATCGTCTGGGAGGATTGTGTCAGGGCTGGAAATAGGACCAGAAAGCTGGATCAGGGCTTTGAGAGTAGCTCCCAAATATGGATTAAATATATCTGCAAATCCCCTTTTTCTATTCAAGGATATAGCACCTTGGTACAAGGATACCTGCCATGTACCAAGCATTATTCTTGTCATTTGAGAAATTTCAACGGAAAAGACAAAAGACTCTCTTTTCATGTAATTAAAAATCCCGGAGCCGGGCGGTAGCACAGTGGGTTAAGCGCATGTGGTGCAAAGCGCCAAGGACTGGTGTAAGGATACTGGTTTGAGCCTGGGGCTCCCCATCTGCAGGGGAGTGGCTTCACAGGTGGTGAAGCAGGTCTACAAGTGTCTATCTTCCTCTCTTCCTCTCTGTCTTCCCCTCCTCTCTCCATTTCTCTCTATCCTATCCAACAACGATGACAACAATAATAACTACAACAATAAAACAACAAGGGCAACAAAAGGGAATAAGTAAATAAATGTTTTTTAAAAAATCCAGTGGTCCAGGAGGTGGCACAGTAGATAAAGCATTGGATTCTTAAGCATGAGGTCCAGAGTTCGATCCCCGGCAGCACATGTACCAGAGTGATGTCTGGTTCTTTCTCTCCTCCTATCCTTCTCATGAATAAATAAATAAATTCTCTAAACAATAAATCTAAGACTTTCAGTCACATGTATACCATCATAGCTCAGATTTCTTTAGATTGGGTACTAACTGAATTCCCACCCATCTTTTATCTAATCAGGGAGGCCCAGGATTTTGTGGAGAAGTTTGAAGGAGCCCTGGGAAAGGGGAAAGGCAAACGACTGTATGCCTACCGGATGCTGATGGCTAAGGTGTGTACAGAGGTGGCTCGCTCAGGCTCTGAATGTGGGTGAGTTGCCTCACTGTGTACAGCTAACCCAGAATCCTAAGTGTGAGGTCCAGTTGGCCATTCCGATTCATCCACAAGTCGATACCTACTGTATTCAGACACTTTCTTTGTGCGTACCTGTGAGGTTTTCAGTACATTTGAGATTTATTTCCTCTCCAGTGAAAAACCAAAGCACAGGACTGATGACATTAAAACCACTGGGAAATTATTTTCCAAACCCCAAATAAGGACACATCATTTGATTTGGTGAAGAGCCAAAAGTACTATACTATAATCAGGTCATAAAGGGAATTAACAAGAGGACAAGAGATTGCTCACCTGGTAGAGCATTTACTTTACCATGTGAGAAGACCTGGGTTCAAGTCCCCAGCCACCACATGTAATGGAGAAGTTCTATGAGCACTGGAGCAGTACTGTACTGTCTCATTGTCTCTTTCTCTCCTTCTCTGTCTCTTCTCCTGTATCTGGGGAAAAGTGCAAGAGTTTGCCAGAAGCGTTGGAATCATGCAGGTGTGAAGCCTTAGGGAAGTCCTGGTGGCAAAAGTAAAGTGAAAGGAGTAAACAGTGATGTGATGAGGGACGGTGCAGCTCCGCTTTGTTGAGTCATGTCATGATCTAGATTTCTGATTCAGGCTCGGGTAATGACCTTTGCCTAGATATTTATTGTAGAAGTATTACTTTTCTTTTACGTGGAACATTAGGGGCAAGTAATTTGGGGTTGATGGAGAAGACTGATTCCCAGAAAAATAAGTTAAATGTATTTTCGAAGGTAAGTGGAGGAAGAAAGAGAGAGACACCAGAGCTCCACTTTGGTCATATGCAGTACCAGGAATTGAACCCATGGCTTTAGGTTTACAAAGCATGTCCTCTACCCACTGAGCCACATCCCCCAAATGCAACTGTGAAACTTTTTCTTTCTTTATTGGGGGATAAATGGTTTATAGTCGATAGTCAAATACAATAGTTTACACATGCGTAACATTTCTCAGTTTTCCACATAGCAATTCAACCCCACTAGGTCCTCCTTTGCTATCGTGTTCCAGACCTGAACACTGGCCCCCACCCCAGAGTCTTTGACTTTGGTGCAATGCACCAACTGTAAGGCTTTTTGAAGTATGTATCTATTTTATTTCTGAGATAACCTCAGTTGTGATGCCTTGTTTTTTATCTCTACAAGCACATTTGATTTTTCATATTTCTATTCATGGTGTTTACATAAAATTCCTTAGGTAAGAGTGTTTGTCTATCCCCTGTCCTCTGTACTTCTCTTCACTCATTATTGTTTTAATATTTTAATTTTATTATGATAGAAACTGAAATGGGGCAAGGTGGGGGAAAGAGACACTTGCATCCTGATCCACCACTCATGAAGCTTCCCCCATCCTCATTATTCTTAATTCTTTGCTTTCCCTCTCTTTGCATCCTCAAAAATTGTTCATATCTATACTCAATATCACTGAAGCAGTTTCTTCTGTCTCAGTTAGTCTTTGTTATGTGCAATGCTTATTTTCATTCTGTTATTGAAATGTCACCTACTTTGTCATCCTTTACTACTTCACCTACATTCTTTTTTTAAAAAAACAGCAAGTTTCTTTTCTTTTTTTTTTTTGATATTTTATTTATTTTTGGATAGAGACAGAGATAATTTGAGAGGAAGATAAAGAGGGAGAGAGAGGACCCAGGTGATGGTGCACCTGGTTCAGGGCACATGTTACAATACGCAAGGACCCTGGTTTGAGCCCCTGGTCCTCACCTACAATGGGAAAGTTTTGCAAGTGGTGAGGCGTACTACAGGTGTCTCTCTTTCTCTCTCCTTTCTATCTCTCCCCTCCCTCTCAATTTCTGGCCATCTCTATCCAGTAAATAAATAAGCATAATAAAAAATTAAATAAATAAAGAGAGGGAGCGAAAAGTCTCTGTAGCACTGCTTCACCACTTGTAAAGCTTCCTACCCTGCAGGTAAGAACTGGAGGCTTGAAACTGAGGCCTTAAACATTTTAACATGTACTCTCTACCAGGTATATGTACTTTAGATAGAGACAGAGAGGCAGACTGAGAGAGAGAAGCCAAAACACCAAAGCATCCTTCAATGAAGTGGGGGCTGGGCTCAAACCTGGGTTTCACACATAGCAAAGCAGAGCACTATCCAAAAACTATTTCACTGACCCACATAAATCCTTTTAAGAATATCACATTACAGTTTTTAAAAATAAATGAAATAGATAATACCGCATCGTTGTTGTTTGCTGTAAAAGCTGTTTTTTTTCTTTGTTAGTTAGTTTGTTTATCATGCTAGGGTTAGAATTCAAGGCCTCATGGAACACAGACAGACCACATGTGAGGCATGTGCTCTATCACTGAACACTGATCTATATCACCAGCCTGAAACCATACTTCTCCTAGTAAGAATGCTGCTGAAGGACCCTGTGGTGGCTCACCCAGTAGACCCCACATATTTCCATGCTGTAGGACCTGGGTTTAAGTCCCTACTTGCAGGAGAAGTAGGGTAGTAGATCAATGCTACAAGTGTCTCTCCTTCTCTCTCTTTCTCGCCCTCTCTCTGTACCTCACCCTCTGTTTTCTTTTTTATAATTTTTAAAATATTTATTTATTTATTCCCTTTTGTTGCCTTTGTTTTATTGTTATAGTTATTATTGTTGTTGTTATTGATGTTGTTGCTGTTGGATAGGACAGAGAGAAATGGAGAGAGGAGGGGAAGACAGAGAGGGGGAAAGAAAGACACGTGCAGACCTGCTTCACTGCTTGTGAAGCGACTTCCCTGCAGGTGGGGAGCTGGGGGCTCGAACCAGGATCTTTGCGCCAGTCCTTGTGCTTTGTGCCACCTGTGCTTAACCTGCTGTGCTCCCCACCCTCTGTTTTAAAATAAAAAAATAGCTGCTGGGAATAGCAGGATCCTGCTGCAATAATCCTGGTGGATTATTGCTAAAGAATCCTATTCTATAGAACTGGCTCACAAATTTATTTATGTATCCTAGAGGAAACGTTTTCCAATTTTTCTTTTTAAAAATTTTTTTAGTTATCTTTATTTATTGGATAGAGACAGGTAGAAATTGAGAGGGAAGGGGGTGATAGGGAGGGAGAGAGACAGAGAGATACCTGCAGCCCTGCCTCACCAGTTGTGAAGCTTTCCCCCTGCAGGTGGGAACCAAGGGATCGAACCTGGGTCCTTGCGTATTGTAACATGTGCGCTCAACCAGGTGCACCACCACCTGGCTCCTTTATTTTATTCTTTTTTAATTTTTTTTAGTTATGTTTATAAGTTTTCCAATTTTTCAAACAATGCTTCAAGATCTGGAAACCCATCTCTTTGACCCTTAAGTAAATCTATAAGGATCACATTTCTTTCATGAGCAGGTTCTTAGGAGGCTTTGGTAATAACAGTAATTGATCTTAAAATCTTTTCCTGTTTCCTCTTTGCTGTTTTCTATGAGTATTTTTAATTTCAAAGGAGAAGTTTGGGCAGGAGTGTCTGGAAAGCAGCCCCTGGAAGAGTTGACAAGTTTTCATCCAGCCAAATCTAAGCTACTTCAGATTCTGATCTGGTACAAACACCAAATTTAGGGGCTAGTAATAAACTGTGGAAAGTGGCAAATTGTCTTCCTAATTCTTTCAGAAAACAGTAACTGTTCTTTCACCAGAAGCATGGGGAGCCATAGTCGTTACCAGTTATTTGCCCATCTCATAGTTTAGTACCAACTCCTATCAGATTTAGGAACTTGACTGCCTGTCAAAGGTGGAAGTGGAATTTATGATAGTCCTTTTATCCTTGAATTTTTGTTTTGAGTTAAATGAACTTTTTTTTTAAAAAAAATTTCCCTTTTGTTGCCCTTGTTGTTTATCATCATCGTTGTTATTATTTTTGTTATTGATATCGTTGTTGCTGGATAGGACAGAGAGAAATGGAGAGAGGAGGGGAAGACAGAGAGGGGGAGAGAAAGACAGACAGCTGCAGACCTGCTTCACCGCCTGTGAAGTGACTCCCCTGCAGGTGGGGAGCCTGGGGCTCGAACCGGGATCCTTACCACTTAACCCACTGCACCACCGCCCGGCTCCCAAGAAACTTTCATTATTATTTTTTTCCCCTATTGTTGCCCTTGTTTATCATCATTGCTGTCAGTGTTGTTGGATAGGACAGAGAGAAATTGAGAGAGATGGGGAAGACAGAGAAAGATAGACACCTGCATGCCTGCTTCACATCGCCTGTGAAGTGAACCCCCTGCACATGGGGAACAGGGGGCTCAAGCCGGGATCCTGATGCTGGTCTGGGCTCTTTCCACCATGTGCGCTTAATCTGCTGCACCATGGCCCGGCTTCCCAAGTTAAAGGAACTTGTATCAGAAGTTGCTAACCCAGTTTGATTCCCTTAAACAGAAATTTACACATCATTTCTAAATTCTCAAATAATCGATATCCAAACCTGAAGTTTTATCAGCTCTGTAGACAAATGTGAGTTGCCTCATTACCCTGGCTTCTCTCTTAAACCTGACTTCATGAAGAGAAGTTTTGAACATCCTCTTCTGGCAACCTGAGTTCGCCAGCTTTGGGATGTTAGCTTTGTCCATGTGCTGACCCCATGTTGGCACGTCAGCATCTGTGTACCCTTCCAGGTCCAAGGCAGTATATTCATGAGGGTGTTACCCATTTAATTTCAGAAATGGATCAAGTTTAAGAGAGATTTTGATAATTTCAAGACTCAGTGTATTCCCTGGGAAATGAAGATCAAAGACATTGAAAGTGAGTATTTTGTTGTCACTATTTTTATTTGGCTTACTAAAAAGTTTCCCAAGATCTTGGATTGTGGATTGTGTTCTTAATCAACTGATCAGACTAGTTCAGAGACCTTGATGCTTTAGAAAAGAGTGTGCAGTCAGTGTTAGTTGGTCCAAGATTTAAAGATTTGTTTATTTATTCATGAGAAAGGAAGAAATGGGGAGAGAGGAAGAGAACCAGAGCATGACTTTTAGTACATGGGTGCCAGATATTGAATTCATGACCTCTTACTTGGAAGTTCAAGGCTTTATCTACTGTGTCACCTCCCTGGATACAGGGCCAAGATTTAAATTGCACTTTTTATTTTCTTATTGTGGAGTTTAGGTGGCTAATACCACTGAACCACATACTATCTGGGGATAAAAGAGAGAAAGAAAGGAAGAAAGAAGGAGAGAGGTAGAGAGAAAAAAAGAGAGAAAGAAAGAAAGAGAAAAAGAGAGAAAGAAAGAAGGAAAGAAAATAAATAAATAAGTAAGTAAATAAATAAATAAATAAATAAATAGAGGACCAGAAGAACAGCTTAGTGGATAGTGTGTGAGCATCATAACCATGCTCACAGGTCAAGTTCAAGTTCTGGCACCACAAGGGAGGTGCTTTGAACCTGGTGGAAGCTCATGCGCTAGTGTCTCTCCCACTCTTCTTCTTTCCATCTGAATGGGAAAAGCACCAAGACCAGTAAAATCACACATGCTCTAGGTCCCAGCTCTTCAAAACAAACAAATGAAATTCAGAATGTCCATTCCAGAATCATGTGAAAAAAATGTGAAATCTGCCACACACATCAAGTACTCAGTGCTGTTTTACTTCCTTCTTCTGCAACACTTGAACTCTATCATCTTTTCTTTTCTTTCTCTTTTTATTCAGGTAGATACAGAGAGGCAGCAAAGCAGAGAAAGAATGAAAGAGACCACAGCACTGAAGCTTCCTTCAGAGTTGTGGGGCTCGGGCTAGAACCCACATTGCACATATATTAAAGCAGGGCACTATCCAAGTGAGCTATTTCAGCAACCAAGATTTTACCATCTTTTCTCTTTCCAGGTCACTTTGGCTCTTCAGTGGCGTCATACTTCATCTTTCTTCGGTGGATGTATGGTGTTAATCTAGTTCTTTTTGGCTTAATATTTGGTCTAGTCATAATTCCAGAGGTAAGAAAAGAAATCCTCATATTTTTAGATCGTGTTGAGACCAGTCATGCCCATCATTGTCCTTTATGTTTGTCAAATACTCAGTTTCACAAAGAATCAGTAGTTTGTTTAAAATTCTGTATTCTCATCAACTTGCCAGACAACTCAGTAGAAAGAACGGAAGCCTTGGGAGTCGGGCAGTAGCGCAGCAGGTTAAGCGCAGGTGGCACAAATCAAAAGGACCGGCTTAAGGATCCGGGTTTGAGCCCCTGGCTCCCCACCTGCAGGGGAGGCCCTTCACAGGCGGTGAAGCAGGTCTGCAGGTGTCTATCTTTCTCTCTCTCTCTGTCTTCCCTTCCTCTCTCCATTTCTCTCTGTCCTATCCAACAACGACGGCATCAATAACAACAATTACAACTACAACAATAAAACAACAAGGACAACAAAAGGGAATAAATAAATAAATAAATAAATATTTTTTTAAAAGATGTGGACCCTATTTTTCTCACTTTTTAATTTAATTTCAGGGAATTTTTTTTCTTCATCCCCCACCAAAAGAGAGAAAAAAACATTATATCATACTCTTATATAAGATAAATTTTTATTTTATGTATTATTTAGTATATGTTATTTGTTTTATTCTAATGAGAGAGAAACAGACAGACCAGAGCCCTGCTCAGCTTTAGATTATGGTGGTGCTGGGGACTGAACCTGGGACTTTGGAGCCTCAAGCATAAAAGTCTTTTTATATAACCATTATACTATTGTCCCTGCCTTGTTTTTTGTTTGTTTGTTTGGTTGGTTGGTTTTTGTTTGGGAGGTAGGGGGGTCACCAGGGTTATCACTGGTGTTCAATGAATCCACCACTTCCAGAAGCCATTATTTTTTTCCCTTTTCTTCTTTTTCTTAATAGAGACAGAAATTGAGAGGGGCAGGGGGACAGAGAGGGAGAAAGAAAGAGAGCCACCTGCAGCACTGCTTCAACTCTCATGAAGCTTCTCCCCTGCAGGTGGGGACCCAGGGGCTTTTGAACCCAGGTTCTACCAGGGGTGCTACCAGCTGGTAAATTTGCATTAGAATGGTGCTCATGATTCTCCCACACGTAATCTTATTATCAATATATGTATAACTTACCTATAAATGAGTTACTTCAATATTAAAAAAAGAATAAGCGAGGGGATTAGGTGGTAGCACAGTGGGTTAAGTGCACAAGGACCAGCACAAGGATCCCAGTGCAAGCCCCTGTCTCCCACCTACAGGGGCCCTGGTCGCTTCACAAGTGATGAAGAGGTCTGCGGATGTCTATCTTTCTCTCTCCCTCTCTGTCTTCCCTTCCTTTCTTCATTTCTCTCTGTCCTATCCAACAAAAGTGACAGCAATAACAACAACAATAATAACAACAATGATAAACAACAAGGGCAACAAAAGGGGAAAAACATAGCCTCTAGAAGCATTGTATTCGTAGTGCAGGCACCGAGCCCCAGCAACAACCCTGGAGGAAAAAGAAAGAAAGAGAGAGAGAGAGAGAGAGAAGCGACTTGTGCAAAGTCACCTAGTACATTTGTGGGGACTGAGAACTCAGGTGTGCAGAGTGTAGTCCTGGGTCTTTCCCAGGGATGTAAATCTTCTTCTAGCGTTTGCCCTTCTTCCGTAGCCAGTCAACAGCGTCAGGTTGAGCCTGATGTAAAGTTTCGAGACCTCCTTTGAATCTGGAGAGGTGGCAGTCGTTGACTATGTGGGTCATAGTCTGTCTGTAGCCGCAGGGGCAGTTCGGGTCGTCTCTGGCTCCCCAGCGATGGAACATAGTGGCGCACCGGCCATGGCCTGTTCGATAGCGATTGAGGAGGGCCCAATCATAACGTGCTAGGTCAAAGCCGGGTTGACGCTTGCAGGGGTCTGTGATGAGATGTTTGTTCTTTACCTCAGCTGACTGCCAACTCTGTTTCCAAGAGTCTGGAACAGAGAAGTTCAGTGTAGGCATAGGGAACCAGATTGGGTGACGAGACGTCAAGCGTTGGACAGGGTGGGCGAAGATATCAGCGTATATTGGCAGGTCCGGTCGAGCGTAGACGTGGGAAATGATCTTAGATGATGCCGCATCCCGACGAATATCTGGCCGGGCGATGTTGCTAAGAACTGGCAGCCATGGAAGCGGGGTGGAACGGATGGTTCCAGAAATTATCCTCATGGAGGAATATAATTTGGAATCGACCAAGTGGACATGGGGGCTACGGAACCATACTGGGATGTAAATGTGATTAAAGCACTCCTGTGTGAACTGCTGGGGGCTAGCACCCAGCACACATCAAGCAGTTTGACTTCCTTAACTTTCAGGGTAATAATGTGGATGCCTGGGAGTCAGGCTGTAGCGCAGTGGGTTAAGCGCACGTGGCGCAAAGCACAAGAACCTGCATAAGGATCCCGGTTCGAGCCCCTGGCTCCCCACCTGCAGGGGAGTCGCTTCACAGGAGGTGAAGCAAGTCTGCAGGTGTCTATCTTTCTCTCCCCCTCTCTGTCTTCCCCTCGTCTCTCTATTTCTCTGTCCTATCCAACAACAACAATAATAACTACAACAACAATAACTACAACACCAATGAAAAACAACAAGGAAAAAAGAAAAAAGAAAAACAACAAGGGCAACAAAAGGGAAAATAAATAAATAAATAAATAAATAAATATAAAAAATGTATAAATAGTGTGGATGTCTTTTATATTTTCTTCCTTCTACACTTATTACTTGTTCTATGACAGCTTCCTGACTCCTGTTTTATTTTACTTTTTAATGTTTATTTTGATAGAGAATGAGAGATAGAAAGTGTGAAACAGAGTGAAGGAGCAAAAGAAAGATATCTGTAGCACAGCTCCACCACTCACGGTTTCCCCCCTGCAGGTGGGAATTGGGGACTTGAACCTGGATCCTTATGTATGATAATGCATGTGCTCTATCAGGTGAACCACCACCTGGTCTGCTTCATCTATGTTTCTTTTCTTTTCCCTCCCTCCTCCTTTTTCTTTTCTTTCTTTCTTTCCTTCTTTATTTTTTCTTTTTATTAGTGACAATATTTATTTACAAAATTATGAAATAACAGAAGTGTAATTCTACACTGTTCCCACCACTAGAATTCTGTGTCCCCGTTCTTCATTGGAAATGTCAGCACCCATGTCCAGCAGAGAAGCAATTACAGAAGCCAGACCTCTCTCCTGCACCCCATAAAGATCTTTGGTCCATACTCCCAGAGGGATAAAGAATAGGGAAACTTCCAGTGGAGAGGATGGGATATGGAGCTTTGGTGGTGGGAACTGTATAGAACTGTACCTCTGTTATCTTACAGTGTTGTTGTGAATCATTATTAAATCACCAATAAAAATTTTTTAAAAGTATGTTTAAATGTTGGAGGCCTAAGAGACATTGTTATACAGAGTTCCAGAAAGCCAGTATTTTGAGGAAATTAAATAATCTTAGCTACACTGGGGATTTGTTTTTGTTTTGCATTTTTTCTTAAAAATCATTTTATAGGGTGGGGGTAGATAACACAATGGTTATGCAAAGAGACTCTCATGCACAAGGCTCTGAAGTCCCAGGTTCAATGTCCCACACCACCATAAGCCAGAGCTGAGCAGTGCTCTGGTAAAATAGTAATGTGTGTGTGTGTGTGTGTGTGTGTGTGTGTGTGTGTGTGTGTGTGTGTGTGTGTGTGTGTAAGATAGAGCACAAAAGAAAGCATAATAGTTATGCAAAAGGCTTTCATGCCTAAGATCTCCTGGCAGCACCATAAGCCAGATCTGAGTGGTGCTTTGGTGAGAAAAGAAGTATATTAAGATAAATATAGGGACTTGGGAGATAGTTTGCCCAGTGGCTTCAGTGCTTTATCATTTACAAGAAACTAGCTCCATGGTGGAGCATTGCTGTATTCTCTCTCTCTCTCTCTCTTTCTCTCTCAAATTAAAAGAAAAATGAAAGTGTCCAGTGGGTATAGTGGAATAGCTCAGGCATGGAGACCCAGCAACAAAATAATAAATAACCAGACTAAATGCATGTAAAATTCAGAAATAAGTGATAGGAATTATATGAATATCTACTGGATTGTGGGGAAAGTTATGCAAATATGCATTATGACATTTCCAACAACCTAGTAGCAACCATTATCTTTGGGATGTGGAGTAGTGGGTCATTTTTTAAATGTTCTTCTGAAGCAAGCGTGTGTGTGTGTGTGTGTGTGTGTGTGTGTGTGTGTGTGTGTGTGTGTGTGTGTGAGACTGAGGCCTCCTGCAATGCATGATTCTACTATTCCCAGCTGACATTGTCAGGTAGAGATACTTTTCTGAACTTTTTCATGTTTTCTCTAAGTGCATGATATTTATGAAATCAGGAAAGTGGTTAGTGCTCTGAGCAGGAAACCACTTTACCCAATACAGCTTTGTAGTGTCCATGTATTTGTATTCTTTCCACATAAGATTGTCTTGTCTTGTTCTTAACCAGGTGCTAATGGGTGTGCCTTATGGAAGTATACCTAGAAAGACAGTACCCCGGGCTGAAGAAGAAAAAGCCATGGATTTTTCTGTCCTTTGGGATTTTGAGGTACCATTGCCAATATACCAATATATACTCCCACCTTATAATTGTGAGGCCTAGGTGTGAAATGTCTAATTTAATTGCTAAAAAGCTGGCACTATACAAACTGAGCTCACCAACCACATCTCTCAACTGTCCTCTTAGGTCCCTTCGTAGGAACAAACCTCCCTCCAGTCACACACACTGAGGCACATGAGTCCCTTATGAAGTCACTGCGCACCTCACTCTGCCAGCTCTATGCATAGTGATCTTACAGGATGCTTTTCTCTCCTGCATCATCAAGACCCCAGCTCTACTGCCACAGCAGTCTTTCCCTATACTTCACACAGCAACTTTGACTGAATATCCTACCTACCCTTCAAACCTAACACCTACCCAGTCAAATCCATCTCCTTCCCCCCAACTCCTTTACTGGAGTCACAGTTCACCCAGTCATTCAAGTCTGAAACCCCAGAGTCATCCTGCACTTCTCCCTCTTCCTCACCACAGTCTCCTACATTTAAGGGGGAGGGGGGGTGTAGCAGGGCGGGTGGTGGCACACCTGGTTAAGTGCATACATTACAGACTGCAGGGACCCAGGTTCAAGCCCCCAGTCCCCACCTGCAGGGGGAAAGCTTCACAAGTGGTGAAACAGAGCTGAAGGTATCTGTCTGTCTCTCCTCCCTCTGACTCTTCACCCTTCCCTCTCAATTTCTGGCTGTCTCTATCCAATAAATAAAGATAACTTTTTAAATGGGGGCTGGGGAGACAGTATAATGGTTCTGCAAAGGACTTTCATGTGTGAGGCTCCAAGCTCCTAGGTTTAATCCCCAGCACCACCAAGAGCCAGTTGAGTAGAATGCTGGTGTTTCTCTCTATGTCTTTATCTCTGTAACCCTTGAATTAAAATACAATAAGTAAAATACTTTAAAAAAAACTGGAGTTAGGTTAGAGAAGTGTTGTTTTAAAAAAAAACTGGAGTTATATATACAGGTGATTGCAGCAGACAAATGTGTGTCCATATACGAGTACATTCACATGTACACACACACACACACACACACACACACACACACACTAGTTATCCAAAATTTTACCTCCAATTTAACAACACTCCCACTCCATCCTCTGTCTCCATTTCAGACAGAGGGTCAAGTGGTGGTACACCTGGTTAAACACATACATTACAGTGTGCAAAGACCCAGGTTCAAGCCCCTGGTCCCCACCTGTAGGAGAAAAGCATTGTGAATGGGCAGCCCTACTTCACCACTCATGAGGCTTTCCCCCTCAGGTGTCTCTCTGTCTCTGTCCTTCTTTATCTCCCCCTCCCTTCTCAATTTCTCTCTGTCTATCTAATAATAAAATAAATAGATGTTTTTTTAAAAAAGAGGGGGGCAGGTGGTATTGAACTTAGTTGAGTGCACACATTACCGTGTGCAAGGTCCCAGGTTCAAGCCCCCAGTCCCCACCTGTAGGGGGAAAGCTTCATGAGTGCTGAAGCAGGGATGCAGGTGTCTCTCTGTTGCTCTTTATTTCCCCCTTCCTCTCAATTTCTGGCTGTCTCTTTCAAATAAATAAAATTACTTAAAAAAATTAAAGAGAGAAAGAGAGAGAAAGAAGGTCATGGTGATATAATATAGGTAGACTCTGAATCACAGGATAATGTGCTGAGGAGAAACATGCACAACTCTTCTTCCCTTCAGACTCCCACTAACCACCCTGAGAAAGGAATCCCTGAGGGAGCGGAAATGCCTGACGAGTGCCTGCATGAGCTTACAAACCCAGAGCGTTTGATTTGCTGTCCCACAGGGCTACATCAAATATTCTGCTCTCTTCTATGGCTACTACAACAACCAGAGGACCATTGGGTGGCTGAGGTACAGGTTGCCCATGGCTTACTTTATGGTGGGGATCAGCGTGTTCGGCTACAGCCTGATGATTGTCATTCGATCGTAAGTTCAACTTCTCAACTTACAGGATGTTAACTTCCTTCCCATGACCATTCTGTGTCTGCTTTACTTACTTTCTTTCTGAGAGAAAGAAGTGAGTAAAGAAAGCAAGTGGGGCTTATAATACATAAAAGATATAAACAATGTAATGCAGAAACTTGTGAGAAAACAAGACAAAAAATTCTTTAGGGCTAGACTGTGATGCACCCAGTCAAGCACACATGTTACAATGCACAAGGACCAGCGGGCCAGGTGGCACACTGAGTTAAGCACACACAGTTGAAGCACAAGGACCAACTCAAGGATCCTGGTTCAAGCCCCTAGTGCCCCACATGCAGGGGGGGTCACTTCACAAGTGGTGAAGCAGGTCTGCAGGTGTCTAGATAACCCTGGAGGCAAAAAAATGCACAAGGACCTAGGTTCAAGCCTCCAGTCCCCACTTATAGGTGGGAAGTTTCACAAATGGTGGAGCTTTGCTCTAGGTATCTCTCTCCCTCTCCATTTCTCCTTCCCCTCTCAATTTCTCTCCTATCAGGTAAAATAAATAATAAACATTTTTAAATGGCAAAAAAAAATTCTTTAGACATGCTGAGAACTTCCAGCTACGATGAACTTGCAGGGTGCAGTATTTTAGACAAAACGGGAACAGGTGGAAAGGTCCTGGTGACTTCCAATGTTAGAAGGTCTATGCAACTTGAAGGAAGGACATAGTACTCAGTAAGGTAAGCTTTAAGGAGTTAGTGAGACCTGTTTTCTGTTTTTCCCAAAATTCTGCTGCTTCAGGGGAGATCTTCTCTATAACTCTAACTTAAATAGGAGAGCCAAGACTGGTACTTATCAAAATATAAGCAATGAGAAACTGGAGAGTTAGCTCATCAAACAGGGTGAGTACCTTGTCATATGTATGGCCCACATTCCAATCCCAGCATTCCCTGGAAGGTGCCATGGCACCAGGTGATGCTCCAAATGCAGTGGTGTCTCTAACATATATATATAGGACTGGGCAGTGTTCCATTTAGTTAAGGACACATGTGCAAGGACCCAGAGGTGTTTCACAAGCGGTAAAGCAGATCTGCATGTGTTTATCTTTATCATTCCCTCTCTATCTCTCCCACCCTTCTTCAATACCTTTGTGTCCTATCAAATTTAAAAAAAAAAAAAAAAGAAGAAGAAGAAGAAAATGGCCACTAGAAGGAGTATATTTGTAATACTAGCACCAAGCCCCAGCAATAACCCTAGTGGTAATAAAAAAAATGGGGTGGGGGGTCCGGCAGTTAAGTTCACATGGTGCAAAGCGCAAGGACCAGTGTAAGGATCCTGGTTTGAGCCCTCAGCTCCCCACTTGCAGGGGGTTGCTTCACAGGCAGTGAAGCAGATCTGCGGTTGTCTATCTTTCTCTCCCCCTCTTTGTCTCCCCCTCCTCTCTCCATTTCTCTCTGTCCTATCCAACAACAATGACATCAATAACAGCAACAACAACAACAATAATACCCACAACAATAAAACAAGTGTAACAAAAGGGAAAAAAATAGCCTCCAGAAGCAGTGGATTTATGGTGCAGGCACTGGGCCCCAGCGATAACCCTGGAGGCAAAAAAAAAAATTTTTTTTAATTGGTTAGTTATGTGAGGTAGAGATAAAGGTAGAAATAGAACCAGAGCATTACCCTGGCACATATAATACTAGGGGTCAAACTCAGGGAGAGTTTAATACCTTATCCATTGTGCCACCTCCCAGGCCACCCCCACCTTGTCTGTCTCTCTCTCTGTATATATGAATGTAAAAGTCAGCCTGGAATTGGTGAAATTGTTTATGTGTAAAACCCTGGCTCTACAAAATAAAAATTATACACACACACACACTCAGAGAGAGTGTTGTGGCCTAAATGAACACAGATGACTATGATTAACCATGGTGCCTGTTTGGTCCCAACTATGGTCTCTATCTATCACTGTGGTAGGAAATTATCTTTTATTATGTCGTGCCTCTTTTTTTAGATATAATTATAATAGATGTTTATGTAAAGTATACATTTCTTGCACAAATAAATGCTAAATTGTATATCTCAGGTATTATTTCTTTGCCTGTTCTCTTTTCTTTCCAAAATAGCCCCTTTTAAATATGGTTCACGATAGAATAAACCATCCCCATGTCTTATTCAGTGCTCTCTAGTGAAGATTTGCTGCCTCCGAGTTAGGTCTAGTGCTCTCTTAATGTGAAATAGTCAAGTCTATTGTTTTCTTAATGCAAAATGCCCTGTCATAGCCCTGGTGGCATTAAAAATTATATATAGTGATCCAGGAGGTGGTGCAGTGAACAAGGCATTGGACTTATAAGCATGATGTCTTGGGTTCATTCCCTAGCAGCACATGTACCAAAGTAATGCTCTGGTTCGTTCCCTCTCCTGCCCCTCTCCTTATCTAATATTTTTTATTTATAAAATGGAAATATCGAAAAGACCATAGGATAACAGGAGTACAGTTCCACACAATTCCCACCCCCAGAACTCCATATCCCAACCCCTCGCCTGATAGCTTTCCTATTTTTTATCCCTCTGGGAGTATGGACCCAGGATCATTATAGGGTGCAGAAAGTGGAAGGTCTGGCTTCTGTAATTGCTTCTCTGCTGAACATGGGCATTGGCAGATCAATCCATACTCCCAGTCTGTCTCTTTCTTTCCCTAGTGGGGCAGGGCTTTGTGGAAGCAGGGCTCCAGGACACATTGGTGGGGTCATCTGCCCTGGGAAGTCAAGCTGGCATCAGGGTAGCATCTGGAACCTGGTAGCTGAAAAAGAATTAAGATATATAGCAGAACAAATTGTTGACTAATCATAAACCTAAAGGCACGAATATTGCAGAGGAAGATTTGGGGCTCTCCATTTTGGAAAAAACTAGTAGGTCTATCTTAGGTATATTACAGGGGGCCCATGACCTTACTATGTTTTACTTGAGTCTGACAGCTAATATGCAGGTGGACACAGGTTATTGTCTGGGGAGATGGTGTCATAGTTGGAAAAAGGACTAAAAAGCTGGGTCAGGGAAGAGAGTGGCTCCCAAATATGGGAAAAGTATATAAATATTATTAACTGTAAACCCCATTGATTTGATCTGGGCCCCCTATTCATCACAGGAGCCTATGTAATCTCTGTATCCCTGTAGGTCTGAGCTCACATTCTGTGGTCATGGCTAGGAACATTCCAGGCTACACTAATTTCAGGACCTATCTTCCTTGAGTGGTAGAGTATGTTGCCCAACCTCCCTTCAGAGGGTGGAACATTCTCTACCATTGTTGATCCATATTGAGGGAAAGGTACTATAAGGGTCCACAAAGGGGTCCATTATGTTGTTCCTGATGGAGATGACCAGTGGCAGTGGAGAAAGGGATCTGTTAGAGGTCTAGGCCCATCATGCCTGTGTGATAATCTCATGGGACCTGGTCTAAATCTAGGTTTTGGGGGTTTGTTAGAAAGTGAACTACCTGAAATGGAATTAAGGGGTCCTATGAGAAAGGAAAGGTCTCACCCGAGTAATAAGGCTGAAGGGTTGACATTCCATGCCATTAGTCTGATTCTTGTCTGTCTGGCCTTGTGTCCTGTCTGGCTTCTTCCCCTCACTGGATGTCTGCTATATGTTCAAGCCCAGCTCCAGCCAGTGTCCCCCTGAGCTAACATAACAGTCTGGTGTGCTCCCGACAGGATGGCCAGCAATACCCAGGGCAGCACTGGTGAGGGGGAGAGCGACAACTTCACATTCAGCTTCAAGATGTTCACCAGCTGGGACTACCTGATCGGGAACTCAGAAACAGCTGACAACAAATATGCCTCCATCACCACCAGCTTCAAGGTAGCCAGTCCCCCCAGGGCCAGTTCCTTCCTGAGAATACTTGGGGTTCCTCCAGTCATTGGGGAACTTCTCCCACCTCAGCATGGAAAGTAAGCTCCCCAAATAATTTTTAAAGATTTAGTTATCTATTAACATGGGAAAGAGAGAAAGAAACAGCAGCACTTAGAGGCTGGGTGGTGGCACACCCTTTGAGCGCACATTACCACACACAAGGACCCAGGTTCAAGGACCCTGCAGGGGGGAAGCTACACAAATGGTGAAGCAGAGCTATCGGTGTCTCTCTGTCTCTCCCTATCTCCCCTTTCCTTCTCAATTTCTCTCTGTCTCTATTCAAACCTAAATAAATTCTATATACACACAAACACAAGAAAGAAACAGCATCATTCTGGCACACTTGATACTGGAAATCAAACTTGGGGCCTCATGCTTCAGAGTACAGGTCATCCATTGCATGACCTCAAAGGCCGCCAAGTAATTTGTGATGAGAGCTATTCCAGGACCATAATAACCCTAGCTCTCAAGCCTTTGGGAAAGAATTCTCGCAGCTGGGCCCCACCATTGTTACCCTATGGGTAGAGATTTGGGAGCCAGCAAGAAAGGCAGCTTGGACAGTGAGATGCTGTGTCCCCATGGAACTGTTTTTTGACTAGAGAAGGGCTCATTGGAGGCATCAGTTTGGAAAATCTGAGCACCTTGGTGGATTGTGTCTGTAACCCATCTGTAAACCTTGGGGGACTCTTTACCAATCAGCTAGCGCCCTTTTGAATCTGTTTGTAACCAGTCAGCATGCTCCCTTTTAGATCCTGTTTGTAACCAATCAGCTTACACTGCACCCAGCTTGAAAGTGTAAAAGGTGGCTGGCAAAGCGGACGAGTTGATCAGGCAAGGTAGGAACAAGCCTGATCGTTGCCATGAAATAACTGTAATTCCCTGCCCTCACATTCTTGGCTAATTTGAGCTGTATCACTGGGAAGCTGTAACAGATTTTTCATAACATCATGGGACTCGAACCCAGGTCCTTGTGCATAGTAACATGTGTGCTTAACTAGGTGTGCCAATGCCCAGCCCCCAGAAGTTTTCTTTTAAGTGTATTTGAACCATCCTAAAGTGTTTTTAAAATATGCAGAGCCTCATTCTCTATAGAGTCAAATGTAACTGGTCTAGGGTGGGGCTTGGCACTAGTTTTCTTTTTTTTTTTTAATATTTATTTATTTATTCTCTTTTGTTGCCCTTGTTGATTTTTTTTTATTGTTGTAGTTATAGTTGTTGTTATTGATGTTATTGTTGTTGGATAGGACAGAGAGAAATGGAGAGAGGAGGGGAAGACAGAGGGGGAGAGAAAGAGAGACACTCGAAGACCTGCTTCACCCCTTGTGAAGCGACTCCCCTGCAGGTAGGAAGCCAGGGGCTCAAACTGGATCCTTACACTGGTCCTTGCACTTTGCGCCACCTGCACTTAATCCGCTGCACTACCACCTGACTCCCTTGGCATTAGTTTTCTTTTAAAGCTTCCCAAGTTGGCCCTGGTCCCCACCTGCAGGGGCCAAGCTTCATAAGGAAGGGGTGGAGCAGTGCTGCAGGTGTCTCTCTTTATTTCTCTCTCTCTCTCTCTCTCTCTCCCACCCCCACTCTGCTTTTCTCTGTCTCTATAATATATATACATATTTTTTTATTTAAATAAAGTTCCTTCAAATGATTGGAATGCCTAGGAGACAGTTAATCCTGGTCTGTGGGTGTGAGAATAAAAGCATCAGTCAAGTGTGCAGGGGCCACAGACAGTGTACTAGGCAGGATCTTGCCTTACCATGTGTGAGGCCCTGGTTTCAAGCCCTGACACCAAGCACATGACACTAAGGCACCAGGGGAAGTGGCACATGTAAAGAAGTACTGTGATATGATGTATCTCCCTCTCTCTCTCTCTCTCTCTCTCTTGCTCTCTCTCGCATGCCCCTCTCTATATCTCTTTATATATATGAAATAAAAAGAATGAAGGATGACAACTCCTACCCAAGAGTGATGGGAATTGCATGTGTACAAAGCCCCAGCACAGCAATAAATAAATAAAACAGTATTGTGCCACTGTACACTTAATTAGCTCATTTGTTCTTTTACAGAGAGGTGACTTGCAGGGTCTAAAACGATAAAAATAAAAATACAGGGACTAGTGATAGCGCACCTAGTTGAGAGCACAATGTACAAGGACCTGGGTTCACATCCCCAGTCCCCAAATGGAGGGGGAAGGCTTTGCAGGTGGTGAAGCAGTGTTGCAGGTGTCTCTGTCTCCCTCTTTACCTCCCCTCCCCTCTCAATTTCTGGCTATCTCTATCCAATAAATAAATAAAGATAATTAAAAAAAAAACTAGAGGGTAAGCAGCTAAGTGAAGGCAGGAGTTGTGATGTCCAAGCATTGACTCCCCGCCCCCCCCCCCCCCCCCCCCCCCGCCATCTCACATACACACACACCCCACCCATGACTGTGAAAAACATCAAGTGTTGTTGATAGTAGTTGTCTGCTTCTCCTGTCTGTTCAGTCAGACTTTCTTCCCCCACCCACTCCTGCCCCAGCACCTAGCAGGGGTCAGATTTACAGTGTTTCTGGAGGTGTGGGCTGCTGCCACCCACTCACAGATATTGTATCGGATGGCAGGTGCACCCAGCAGGGTCAGGGCTGTGCTCAGCATTTATGCGTGGGTTCTGCGAGCCCCAGAGTTAAGTTGGCTTGATAGTGGGCGGAGCGGGGAGCTGTCTGGGGAAAATGGCCAGTAGTGGCTTTCACTCTTCCTCCAGGCCTATCAGAGAGAGGCAAAGAAGGCCAATGCCTGTGAAGCACTTTGAATGTCTGGGAAGGAGGCTCCTTCTCTATTCAAAACAAAGACAACACCCCTGCCAGGGCATCTTTTGTAATAACTGTGTGCACTGTTCTGCATCAACTGCCTGAACCTGAGCCTATTAGCTGTTAGCTGACTGGGAGTGTTCCCTTCCAGATGGCAAGGAGAACTTGTTTTTTGTTTGGGGTTTTGTTTTGTTTTGTTTTGTTTGCCTCCAGGGTTATATCTGAGGCTTGGTGCCAGCACTACAAATCCACAGCTCCTGGCAGCTTTTTTTTTAAATATTAAATAAAAACAGAGAGAAATTGAGAGGGGAGGGAAAGGTGGAGAGACAGAGAGACACCTGTAGCCTGACTTCACTTGTGAAGCTTTCCCCCAAAGGCGGGGGCCAGTGGCTTGAACCTGTATGTATAATGTGTGAGCTTAACCAGGTGTACCATCACCTGCCCCTGCCTTTTTTTTTTTTCTTTTACTTTTCATTTGTTAGGACAGAGAGAAATTGAGAGGAGAGGAAAAATAGAGAGGGAGAGAGAAGATAGACACCTGCAGACCTGCTTCACCGCTCGTGAAGCATTCCTCCCTGCAGGTGGGGAGCAGGTGCTTGAACCTGGGTCCTTGAGCAGATCCTTGTGATTAGTGCTGTGTGCCCTTAACCAGGTGTGCCATCACCCAGCTGAAGACCTTGTTTTCCAGCCTGGCTCTGCTATACACTATTCATTGTTTTTAGATCTCTTTATTTGTTTATTTATTAGGTAGAGAGAGAAGGTGAGATAAAGAGGGTGAGAAAGAGAGACACCTGCAGCACTGCTTCACTGCTAGTGAAGTTTCCCCCTACAGGTGGGGACTGGGGGCTTGAACGCCAGTCCTGTGCATGGTAACATGTACACTCAACAGGGTGTACCACCTCCCAGCCCAAAAATAAGTTTTAAAAAAATTAAACAACCCTAGCCAGTTACTGAAATCTCTCTGGGCCTTATTATCTGTTATGTAAGTAGTAATAGCAGTTACTCAGCTTGTTCTGGTTGTTGGGATTAAGAGGCATAATGCATGACAAATGTTTAGCATTACAGCTAACATCCAATAAGTATTCAGTTAATCTAGTCTTTTGTTATTACCCGTACTCAAATAGCAATAACAAAAGAATATAATCTTTCAAAGAGAAA
Organism: Erinaceus europaeus; assembly: GCF_950295315.1. Lineage (NCBI taxonomy): Eukaryota > Metazoa > Chordata > Mammalia > Eulipotyphla > Erinaceidae > Erinaceus > Erinaceus europaeus. Next base: position 71,898,865 of record NC_080162.1, on the reverse strand, counting down.
ACCAAATTCTCCATAAGGCAGCAGCGCTCTCCACCAACCCCTCTGTATTTTTTCACTTCTGGAAAAAGAGAAAAGCATCCTTTCTGGAGCCCAACAAAGTTTGCCACTGGTTCCTGACCATCATCATTAACATCTCACTTTCACACACCAAGGAATCAATAGTGGATGAACAAGAGAGTAACAAAGAAGAAAATATCCACCTGACAAGATTTCTTCGAGTCCTGGCCAACTTTCTCATCATCTGCTGTTTGTGTGGAAGTGGCTATCTCATTTACTTCGTGGTGAAACGATCCCAGGAATTCTCCAAAATGCAGAACGTTAGCTGGTATGAGAGGAATGAGGTGAGGAAGGCATCTCTGTGTTAATGTTACATACAAAACACTAAAATCACACTGTTCCTATGACAGACATTAAACTAAATTATTGGAAGTCTGCACTATATGATTTGTTGTTTTTTAAAATTTTTTTCTTTATTGGGGAATTAATGTTTTACATTCAACAGTAAATACAATAGTTTGTACATGCATAACATTCCCCAGTTTCCCATTTAACAATACAACCCCCACTAGGTCATCTATCATCCTTCATGGACCTGTATTCTCCCCACCCACCCACCCCAGAGTCTTTTACTTTGGTGTGATATGCCAATTACATTTCAGGTTCTACTTGTGTTTTCGTTTCTGATCTTGTTTTTCAACTTCTGCCTGAGAGTGAGATCATCCCATATTCAGCCTTCTGTTTCTGACTTATTTCACTCAACATGATTTTTTTCAAGGTCCATCCAAGATCGGCTGAAAACGGTGAAGTTACCATTTTTTACAGCTGAGTAGTATTCCATTGTGTATATATACCACAACTTGCTCAGCCACTCATCTGTTGTTGGACACCTGGGTTGTTTCCAGGTTTTGGCTATTACAAATTGTGCTGCTAAGAACATATGTGTACACAGATCTTTTTGGATGGATGTGTTGGGTTCCTTAGGATATATCCCCAGGAGAGGAATTGCAGGATCACGGGGTAGGTCCATTTCTAGCCTTCTGAGAGTTCTCCAGACTGTTCTCCACAGAAGTTGGACCAATTGACATTCCCACCAGCAGTGTAGGAGGGTTCCTTTGACCCCACAGCCTCTCCAGCATTTGCTGCTGTTACCTTTTCTGATGTGTGACATTCTCACAGGAGTGAAGTGATATCTCATTGTTGTCTTGATTTGCATTTCTCTGACAATCAGAGACTTGAAGCATTTTTTCATGTGTTTCTCAGCCTTTTGAATCTCTTCTGTGGTGAATATTCTGTCCAAGTCCTCCCCCATTTTTGGATGGGGTTATTTGTTGTCTTGTTGTTGAGTCTGGCAAGCTCTTTATATATGTTGGTTATTAAACTCTTATCTGATGTATGGCATGTAAAGATCTTCTCCCATTCTGTGAGGGGTCTCTTGGTTTGGGTAGTGGCTTCTTTTACTGTGCAGAAGCTTTTTAATCTGATGTAGTCCCATAGGTTTATACTTGCCTTAGTCTTCTTTGTAATTGGATTCGTTTCATTGAAGATGTCTTTAAAATGTATGTGGAAAAGAGTTCTGCCAATATTTTCCTCTAAGTATCTGATAGTTTCTGGTCTAAATGATTTGTTTTAATATATTGTTTGGCCAGCAAGGTAGCTCATTTGGGACTTTTCCTTAATGATTATGCAAAAAGACTTTCATGCCTGAGGTTCTGAGGGCCCAAGTTCAATCCCCAACACCACCATAAGCCAGAGCTGAGCAGTGCTCTGGAGTGTGTGTATGTGTGTGTGTGTGTGTGTGTGTGTGTGTGTGTGTTTTGATCGAAGCACTACTCAGCTCTGGCTTATGGAAAGTTTTGTATAGTTTTTATATCTTCCCCATTGGAATAAATCTTTAAAAAATAAAAAAACTAGAGCACACTTCTTAGCTCTGGCTTGTGGTGGTATGGACCTCTGGAATCTTGGAGCCTCTGGCATGAATCATTTTACCTAACCATTATGCTGTCTCCCCAGTCCTCACAACTTATTTTTTTAAATGAAATTATATCATTTTTCAGTTATGTGACATAAATGTCTTGAAAAAGGAGTCACCTGTTATTAGGCTTTGAGAACTGAGTTTTGTAGTTGAAGTTGAATATAACTTATCTGTCAATCAACTACACAATCAGTTATATTAACAATTTATTTATTTATTGTCTAGAAATAGAAATTGAGAGGGAAGAGATAGAGATTGAAAAACAAAGCACTGTCCCGCTGCTTGTAGCACTGTTTCACTGCTTGTGAAGCATTCCCCTTGCTGGTGGGAACTGGGGACTTGAACCTTGGTCCTGTGCATTGTAACACATGCATTCAACCAGGTATGCCACTGCCTGGTCCCAACAACAATTACTTTAAAGGTGAGTTTTTCCTTACAGTGGTACACATCAGAAACCAACTGGTGGTGTGGGAAGTAGCAGAGTGATAAAGCTTTGGACTCTCAAGCAGGAAGTCCTGAGTTCAGTCCCTGGCAGCGCATGTACCAGAATGATGTCTGGTTCCTTTTCTCTCTCTTTCCCTCCCTATCATTCTTCATGAATAAATAAATTAAATCCTTTGAAAATAAATAAATAAATCAAGGGGCCGGGTGGTTCCACACCTGGTTGAGTGCACATATGACGATGTGCCAGGACCAACTTCAAGCTTCCAGTCCCCACCTGCAGGGGGAAAGCCTTGTGAGTGGTGAAGCAGTCTTCAGATGTCTCTGTCTCTCTCCCTCTCTATCACCCTCTTGATTTCTGGCTGTGTCTGTCCAATAAATAAAAACTACTAAAAATTTTTAAATAAATAAACTATCTATGAATGCACAGATATGATTCTGGGCTCTCTTTTCTATTCCAGTGGTCTGTTTGCACTAACACACAATGATATACTACAACTTAATAGTTCATATGGTATCTGATAGAATAAGTTCTTTCATTTAGATACAGAGTAAAACTCATTAAGGTTTTATTGTGATTATATTGAATTGATAAATCTCTTTTTTTGAATTTGACATCTGTAGTAGTTGGCAAAATTCATCTCATAATTTATACACATTTATGTGCAGTGTAAATTTTCTAGTTTTTCCCATAAAGAGGTGGAATCTGCTTCTCATCCCTTAATCCAGCTGAACTGGGCCATATGAATAACTTTAGCCAGTGGAATAATAGCAGCTGTGATACAGGTAGACTTGAAAGGTGCTCAGGAATTTTCTCTCCTTGAAACCTCGAGATCTAGGGAGTCGGGCGGTAGCGCAGCGGGTTAAGCTCACACGGCGCAAAGTGCAAGGAGTATCCCGGTTCGAGTCCCCGGCTCCCCACCTGCAGGGGAGTCTTTTCATAAGTGGTGAAGCAGGTCTGCAGGTGTCTATCTTTCTCTCCCCCCTCTCTGTCTTCCCCTCCTCTCTCCATTTCTCTCTGTCCTATCCAACAACAACAACATCAATAACAACAATAACTACAACAATAAAAACAACAATGGCAACAAAAAGGAAATAAATATTAAAAAAAAAAAAAAAAAAAAAACCTCGAGATCGGGAGTCCAGTGGTAGCTCAGCAGGTTAAGCGCACGTGTTGCAAAGCGCAAGGACCAGCCTAAGGATCCCGGTTGGAGCCCCCGGCTCCCCACCTGCAGGGGAGTCGCTTCACAGGCGGTGAAGCAGGTCTGCAGGTTTCTAGCTTTCTCTCCCCCCTCTCTGTCTTCCCCTCCTCTCTCCATTTCTCTCAGTCCTATCCAACAATGACGACATCAATAAGAACAACAAGGGAAAAACAATAAGGGCAACAAAAGGGAATAAATAAATAAATAAATAAATAAATAAATAAATATTAAAAAAAAAACTCGAGATCTTTACCATGTGAACAATCCAGCTCCTCATGATGAAAGACACATGACCCAGTTACATCACCATCTAGGTGGCAATAAATCAGCCACCAGTGATGGTCAACTGAATCTATGGCCACAGATAAATTAATGAATCCAGATTGGCCCTGTAGAAGAATCACCTAGAAAACCCAGAAGGAAAAAAAAATGGCTTTCTGGCATCATTAGCTAAACAAATTAAGTAATAAGGTAGAATCTGTCTCCCACCAATCTACCTCCATACACACACAGATCTAAACAGGATAGACACAGAAATATGGAAGTGAGAGGACAAATATAAATCACAAAATCAGATCTAGCATCAATGGTTACAATAAATAGATTAAAGATACAGCTTAAAGGCAGGGAGCACAGAACTTGCATATATAAGGTCCCAGATTCTCTGGTTTTGCTCGTTATTTCATAGGAAAAAAATAAATCTTAAAACAAAAAAAAGTAATTATATTTATATTGAAGTGTTTGCTTTTTTCCAAGCCTTTTTTTTTTTGGATGGAGACAGAAATTAAGGGGGGAGATAGGGGTAGATAGCATAATGGTTATGCCAAGAGCCTCTCATGCCTGAGGCTCCAAAATCCCATGTTCAGTCCCCCGTACCACCATAAGCCAGAGCTGAGCAGTGCTCTGGTTAAATAAATAAATAAATAAATAAATAAAGGGAGGGGAGAATAGAGGAGACACCTGCAGCACTGTTTCACATGTGAAGCTTCCCCGCTGCAAGTGGAGACTGGGAGCTTTAACCCTGTGCATTGTAAAGTGTGCGCTCAGCCTGGTATACCACCACCCAGTCCTCTTTTTTTGAAGTTTTTTAAACGTATAAAAGTTTAAAGAATAACCAGTACATATTTTCTTTTTTTTTAATTAATTAATTTATTTATTCCCTTTTGTTGCCATTGTTGTCATCGTTGTTGGACAGGACAGAGAGAAATGGTGAGAAGAGGGGAAGAGAAAGACAGACACCTGCAGACCTGCTTCACTGCCTGAGAAGCGACTCCCCTGCAGGCTGGGAGCCGGGGGCTCAAACCAGGGTCCTTACGCCGCTCCTTTCGCTTCGCACCACATGCACTTAACCCGCGCTACTGCCCGACTTCCCAACATATTTTCAAAGAATCAAAAATAGTACTCATTCATTAGCCAGTTGTTGAGGCCCCCAGGCCATCTCCAGAGGCAGAGGAAGACAAGGAGGCAGAGATACATAGCCCTGGGAGGGCTGGGGTAAGGGTGAGTGAATGGTCTCAGAGATGCCAGCAACCCAGGCTTTCCTAATTTTGCAGGTGGAAATTGTGATGTCCCTTCTTGGGATGTTTTGTCCCCCTCTGTTTGAAACCATCGCCATCCTGGAGAATTACCACCCTCGAATTGGGCTGAAGTGGCAGCTGGGCCGTATCTTTGCCCTTTTCCTGGGGAACCTCTACACTTTTCTCCTGGCCCTCATGGATGATGTCCACCTCAAGGTAAAGCCCACAGACTCGCCCCTCCCACCCACCCCTGTGCCCACCAGATTTCCTTTTTAAAATAAAATCGTCGTCGGAAGTCCGGCGGTAGCGCAACAACGTTAAGCACAACGGCATGACGCGCACTGGCAGGAAGCACAAGGATTCCAGTTTGAGCCCCATGCTCCCCACCTGCAGGGGAGTCGCTTCACAAGCGGTGAAGCAAGTCTGAAGGTGTCTCTCTTTCTCTCCCCCTCTCTGTCTTCCCCGCCTCTCTCCATTTCTCTCTGTCCTACCCAACAACAATGACATCAATAACAACAATAATAATAACTACAACGATGATAAAACAACAAGGGCAACAAAAGGGAAAAAAATGGCCTCCAGGAGCAGTGGATTCGTGGTGCAGGCACCAAGACCCAGCAATAACCCTGGAGTCAAAAAATAAAATAAATTTTTCTAGGGGCTAAGTGGTAGTGCACTCAGTAGAGCACACATATTACCATTCCCAAAGACCCAGATTCAAACCTGTGGTTCACACCTGCAGAAGGAAAGTTACAGAAGCAGTGAAGCCGGGTTGCAGGTGTCTCTCTTTTGCTTCCTCCCTATACTACCACCTTCCCCTCTCAATTTCTCTCAGTCCTATCAAGTAAAAAGAATAAAAAAGAAAGAATGAAAGGAAGGAAGGAATAAAGGAAGAAAGAAAGAAAAAGAAGGAAAGAAAGAAAGAGAAAAAAAGAAAGAAAGGAGAGGGGAGGGGAGGGGAGAGGAAGAAATGGCTACCAGGAGTGGTAGATTCATAGTGCAGACACTTAGCCCCAGTGATACCCCATCTGGGAAAAAAAAAACAAACCCCAGTGGTGGCCAGTAAGGTGTCAGACCCCTAAAGAAAATGCAGAAGACTCGGGGGCACAGGTGATAGGGGAGTCTTGCCCTCTGCCATTTGATGTGATCTCTGTCCCTTGAATTGGCTTGTGTCCTGCCACCCTTTCCATGTGGCATGTGCCAACACCAGGATGACCATTATGTGCCTAATTTCAGAAGACTCAGAAGCCAAGACACAGAGCTCCTGGTTTCATGTTCTATTCACCTAACTGGCTTTGCTCATTACTCAGTTTTACAACCTGTTCTGCTGGTATCCCTGTCGCTTGCCTGGTCGTCACCTGCAGTGCTGACCTTCCTCGATAGGACTCTGCCATGGCCACTGCCTGATCCACTGGGCTCAGCTACCATTGCCAGCACCTTCCCTATCACACCTAAGAAAGACAAGTGCTACCTACTCAGTGAGGTTTCTTCCACCTGTTTGGGACATTCCCAGGAAACCCATCCTGTGGGCTTGTAATTCAATGATGTTTGGACACTCTCGAGGCATAAGGATACCCCCCTCTAAGGAACAAATAACCTTATGAAAAAAACCCAAGGACATCAGTCAACTATCCCTTTCCACTCTCATATAGATTAAAAAAAAAACAAAAAACATGGAGGCTTTGGGGTCAGATTCTGTGGAGTGGTAAGGCTGTGCATTCATTGTTGCTGCTATGGTGTCGGTCTGGCTTCCCGAGAGGAGACAGACAACCCGGGACTCATGGCTGGGTTGTACGCAGTATCTCTTTATTCATGCAGGACACAGCACAATCTAAGCCAAGCTAAGCTAAACCTAACACTACAACTTCAACTTACCACTACCAAAACAAACAATGTTGTTCTTATATACTTTCCAAGTAGGGTGTAAACAGGATGTGATGTAGAGAGGGTGGAGAGAAAAGTGACTGGTGAAAATCAGGGTGTGACAAGGAGAGGGGGCGGAGCAGGCAAGAATTCTACCACTGAACCACTAATGCCCTGGAGGGAGTGTGGTGCTTTATGTAAATGTAAAAGTGATTTATATAAATAGACCGCTTTGAATGGGATCAAACCAATCCCTATACAGGCATACCGGTGCTTGGTTAAGCAGAAGCCAGGGGAGCTGGCATATTACCCAACACTATGGAAAGAGTCAGATCAGCCCTGGCTCCCTTCAGCCTCCCATTTCCATCTTCCATTCTAGCTTTCCAATGAAGCGACAATACAGAACATCACACACTGGACTCTGTTCAACTATTACAACTCCTCGGGTTGGAATGAGAGCATCCCTCGGCCACCCCTACACCCTGCAGATGTGCCCCGGGGTCCTTGCTGGGAGACAGCTGTGGGCATTGTGAGTAGCTGTTCCCAATCCCTTGTTGAGCCTTCCTTGATATTGCCACTTTTAAGCTGCCAAAATTGTCAAGCCAATATTTCTTGGGGAAATTCTACCTTTTTTACTTTCATGTTTTTGATACATATTCCATGCTGGAGAATGAACTAAGGTTCTCATGCATGTATAGTACTGCTAACTCAGCTCCCTGGACTGATTTTCTAATTTTTTTTTTGAGAAGGAGAGACACCAAAATAATGTCCCACCATCCCTAGAATTCCCTTAGTGCTGTTGATGGTACTTCTCAGTGGAGCTGGGAATAAAACTCAGAGCTTCATACAAGGTAAGGCTTGTACTTTACCTGTTTAGCCATCCCCTGGTCCTAACCAAGTATATTTGTTTGTTTGTTCTGTTTAGTTTTTATTAATTTGATTTGATAAGACAGAGAAATTGAAAGGGAAAGTGTGGGAGAGAGACACCTGCAGCACTGCTTTACCTCTCATGAAACCCCCACCACCACCGCAGGTGGGGACCAGGAGTTTGAACCTGGGTCTTGGGCTTGGTAACATGTGTGCTTAATCTGTGCACCACCACCTGGCCAGAGTTGTATTTTAAATGGAGGGAGGATAAAGAAAGAAGTGATTGCATTACTCACTGCTTTGCACAATAGCTCCATGTCCACCCATGGGATCCTTTTTTCCCCACTTCCTTCACAGAAGGCTCAAACTGGCCATTTCTTTTCTCTCCCAGTTTATATTCCTCTATACTCTTCAAACCTTCATAATTTTTGATGTGCAGAGGAGCTGAATTTCCCTGGCTTCTGTGTGTCTTTCTTTCTTTTAATTTTTATTTTATTTTGTTTTTATACCAGAGGACTGCTCAGCTCTGGCTTTTGGTAGTGTGGGGGATTGAACCTGGGACATTGGCGCCTCAGGCATGAGAGTCTCTTTGCATAACCATTATGCTATCTACTCACCCCCCCCTCTTAATTTTTTTAATGAGAGCAGTGCCAAAAGGTGGGGCACCTAGTAGAATGTATATGTTACAGTACAAAAAGACCCCACTCCACCTGCAGGGGAGAAGCTTCACAAGTAGTGAAGCAGTACTCTAGATGTCTGTCCCCTTCCATTTCTCTCTCCCCTCTCAATTTCTATCTCTATCCAAAGCATATATATTCTAAAGTACAGGAAAACGGCTGGCAAAATAGCTCCCTTCGATAGTATACTACTTTGCCATGTGCCTGACCCAGGTTTGAGTGAGCCCAGCCTCTAGTACATAAAATGAAGCTTTGTCGCTGTGGTCTCTTTCACACTCTTTGCCTCCATCTTGTTAAAGAGCAAAATCAAACCACCATCCACTGCAAGGAAGCAAAAGATGTTTATTCACGAATTGCAATCCGGGCCGAGATGGTGACTGGTGTTAGTCTACCAAGCTCGACCCTGAACAAGGCTCAAACCACACAATTTATAGGAATTCAGACTCCACTCAGGGACGGGGGAACACATCACCTTATTAGCCTATATCCAATCATTTCAAACTTATCAATAGCCTGATCCATTCAGAATAAAGCATGGGCTAGTTCTAAACATCACACCAGACCAATAGGTCCCCGCCTAAGTGGGAGGGGTCACCACATTCCTTTGCTCTTTGTTGGGACCACCCGGCCATCTGTTTGTAATTCATCAGGCCATCTGTTTGAACTACCTGGTGACAGTATTCCTATGCAAAGGTCATGAGGAGGTCTGTTAAAATAATTGATGGCCTTTTAGGTTCTGTTGAGGGGAAAAGGGCAAGGAATTTCCCACCTCACTGGGCAGGAGGGCAAAAAGCAACTATATTTAAACTATTCTTAAAACTCAAACTCAAAAAGCAACTATACTTATAACTATTCTAGAGTTACTGCCTCTAACACATCTTTTTTTTTTAAGATTTTTTTAAAACTTCATTCATTTATTATTGGATAGAGACAGAGAAATTGAGAGGGGGATGCCGGGATGGGCTAGCTTCACGGGTGGTAGAGAGATGACCAGGGACTCATGGCTGAGCTGGGAAGCAGTATCTCGTTTATTAATCAGATACATTGCCTTTTATGCATCTCTTCATCCGAAGTGGCAAGGGAAAGGAAATGACTAGGAGAGGGGGCGGAGCAAAAAAAGAGCACGAATAGAACATAGAAAGCTTCCATCTAACCAGTGGGGATTAAACCAATACCCTGCAGGCAGGGCGGGACCCAGGTAAAACAGTGATTATGTAAATAGACCACATCGTAAGTAATACAAGCGGACCTAATGTGACGATCAAAACAGAAGGTCTTATAAGCAGAATTTAGAAGCATACCAACAAGGAGGAGGGAGAAAGAGAGGAAGAGAGACAGAGAGACAGCTGCAGCCCTTCTTCACCACTCATGAAGCTTTCCCCCTGCACATGGGGACCAGGGGCCTGAATCTGGGACCTTGTGCATTGTAATGTGAGCGCTTAACCAGGTGCGCCACCACCTGGCCCAAGATTTTTTTAAAAACCTCAAGTGTTGTCATTGCAGCCATCTTTTTTTCCCATTTTATTGGATAGGACAGAGAGAAATTCAAAAGAGAGGGGGAGATAGGGAGAGAAAAAGACAATTAAAGACCTGCTTCACTGCTTGTGAAACTTCCCCCTGTAGGTGGGGAGCGGGGACTCAAACCCAGATCCTTGAGCAGATCCTTGCTATGTGTGTTTAACTGGGTGTGCCACCACCTGGCCCCCATCTCTATCTAATACATATATATATATATATGTATATGTATAGATAATCAGATAATTAATCTTGACAGGAATTTAAAATAAATAAATGCAAGAAAAAATTTGTGTTTGGCTTTTTTGCCATATGCCTCTATAAAAAATGATATACTATTTTCTCTATTTACAAAGAAAAATGTCCAAGTGGAAGAAAGTAAAGAAAAGCAGCTATATTGTGGTCCGGGAGATGGCACAGTGGATAAGGCATTGGACTGCAATCATGAGGTCCTGAGTTCAATCCCTGGCAGCACATGTACCAGAGTAATGTCTGGATCTTTCTCTCTCTTCTATCATTTCTCATGAATCAATCAATAAAAAAATAAATAAAACTAAAAGCAGCTATTGCCTTCAGTGACAATGGTGAGACTCAGTCCTAGCTAGGGCATCTGGCAATTCAGAGCGGGCGGGAGAAGTATTCAAACCCTAGATCTGAGCTTGTGCTGTTAAGCACCAACAATTGGGTATTTTCATTTGCCAGGAAATGTATATATATAATCATCAAGCTTATCAAAAACCCTGCTTCATTTAACTGCTTCAACATGTCCACAGATTATTCCAAAGTCATACAATTAGTAATTTGTAGAATCAGGACCTAAATTAAGCACTTTCCAAAACCTAGGTCCCTTCTCTGTGTGACCATTCTGTCACCAATAATCACAGATCCCAGACAAGATCTCAAGTCGATGGGAAAGTTTGCATGTCTGCAGGCAATTGAGAAACTTGGGTATGATCCATCCCTGAACATCCCCTTTCCCTATCTTCCTCCTTGCAGGAATTCATGAGACTGACAGTGTCCGACATGCTCGTAACATACATCACCATCCTGCTGGGAGACTTCCTGCGGGCATGTTTTGTTCGATTCATGAACTATTGCTGGTGCTGGGACCTGGAGGCTGGATTTGTAGGTCATCATTTCATGGGTTTTACACAGGAAGGCATTTCAGTCATCATCTTTTATACAGTCATGTGTATTCTGTGCACTTATATAGATGTCTAATGTCAGTCTCTAATCTGTGAAGTAGTATTTAATCTATATAACTTCTCTAAATGTCCTCCTTGCCTTCTTAGGGGGAACTCAGTCTTTTCACGGGGCTGGAGAGGCAGCATGATGGTTAAGCAAAAGCCTTTCATGCCTGAAGCTCTGAGGTCTCAGGTTCAGTCCCCAGCACCACCATAAGCCAAAGCTGAGCAGTACTCTGGCCTAGCTCTGTATCTCTCTCATTAAATAATTTTTTTAAAAAAGAAAATGGACCACAAACTATACTGCTGAGCAGATAGTGGTAGAGAAATGCCAAAGCAGCATCAGCTTCATTAGGGAAGGTGAACACCACCAGTTCTCAGTGTGCAAGCTACAATAACAGTGCATGTGGGAGTCGGGCGTAGTGCAACAGGTTAAGCACATGTGGCGCAAAGCGTAGGGACTGGTGTAAGGATCCTGGTTCGAAACCCTGACTCCCCACCTGCAGGGGAGTCGCTTCACAGGCGGTGAAGCAGGTCTGCAGGTGTCTCTCTTTCTCTCCCCCTCTCTGTCTTCCCCTCCTCTCTCCATTTCTCTCTGTCCTATCCAACAACAATAAAAAGAAACAACAAGGGCAACAAAAGGGAATAAATAAATAAATATAAAAATTTAAAAAAAAAAACTGTGGATAAGGGGGGATGATAGTCCTTAATTTTTGAGAGTCTACTGAGATTCTAGAGAGCAGATGCAGCTGTTAATGTCTCAGAAATCCCTCACAAACACAATAGCCATTGGACCTATTTTCTGAATCCTTTGAAAAAACTTCTTTGACTCTTATTCCCCATCCACCCCCAACCAAGTAGGGTAGGCCTCTTCTCCACTCCTGTGAAGTTCTATTTTTTAAATATTTATTTATTTACTTATTTATTTTTATTTGATAGGACAGAGAGGAATTAAGAGGGGAAGGGAAGATAAAGTGGGAAAAAGAGCAAGACATCTGCAGTGTTGCTTCACTGCTTGTGAAGCTCCCCCCTTGCAGGTGGGGGCTAGGGGGCTTGAACCTGGGTCCTTGAGCATGATAACGTGTGCTCAAACGGGTGCACCACTTCCCAGCCCCTCTTAAGTACTAAATGTGTGTCATTTCCTCTTATAGTAGCCTTCTGTGCTTGTGCTTGGCTTCAGCTGCCTTGTGTGTATCTCTTCCATAACACCTCACTCGCCCCACGGCAGGCAAGGAGAAGGATAAGACAGGGAAAGAGGAAGAAATAGAGTTCAATGTTGTGGAGCAAGGGAGACTTTTCTGAGCAAGCCAGGTCCAAACCTGGCCCCCACTGCTCTGGTCTCTATGCTTCTATCACTGTCTCTATGCTTCTGTATCTCTAAAATAAATAAATAAATAAATAAATAAATAAATAAATAAATAGTTGAAAACATAGTAAAGAAATGGAACTCTGAATGTGAGTTTCCTCTCTGGTTATTAGAGCAGGCTTCTTGTGATAGAGTGACCTCGCTTTATTGGCCTGCTGGTAAGGCACTGGCTGACACCACCTAACATGTTCTCTCTCTTTCTATATCTCTGTTTCATCAGCCCTCATACGCCGAGTTTGATATTAGTGGAAATGTGCTTGGCTTGATTTTCAACCAAGGAATGATCTGGTGAGTTATCTACTTTGTCTGGGGGTCACCTGTTGGGGAAATCTTTTAAAAAGTGGAATTCTGGGGCCAGGTGGTGGCGCACCTGGTTGAACGCACATGTTATAATGTGCAAGGACCCAGGTTTGATCCCCTGGTCCCCACCTGCTGGGGAAAAGCTTCACAAGTGGTGAAGCAGGGCTGAAGGTGTCTCTCTCCCTCCCTATCACCCCCTTCCCACTCAAACTCTACCTATCTCTATCCAATAAATAAATAAAGATAATTTTTTTTAAAAAGTAGAATTCCAGGCTTTATCCCTCATCTAGATGGGAAGGGGATGGGCAAAGCACATCTGAGCTCCCTTCTTTCACATGAAAAAAGAGAAGGCAGAGCTCCATGAGAACAGGACAGTAAGTGACACACTCATGTGCCACCACAGACACAGAAGGAAGGAGAGAGAGAGAGAATGGGACCAGGTGGTGGTGCACCTGGTTGAGTCCACACGTTATCATGTTGAAGGACCTCAGTTCAAGCCCCCAGTCCCCACCTGTAGGGGGAAGATTCACAAATGGTGAAGTAGTGGTATCTCTCTCTCTCCTCTGTCTCCTCCTCCCCCCTCAATTTCTGTGTGTCTTATCAAATAAAAAAGAAAAAAGAAAGAAAGAGAGGGGAAGAGGGGGAAGAGATGCAAGAGGGAGAAAGAAAGGAAAGGAGGGTGAGGAAGAACTAAATTAACTGTGGAACTTGTTTCCCTGAGAAGGGAGTTAGACTATGTAAATTTAGACAAAGACTTTCAAGATGTGGAGGGCTCACTGCAAGCCAATGTCCAATTCTGTTAATTTAAGGGCTTCAAATAGACTGAAGACAGGAGGCCACATCATTTACAAGATGACTGATGGTGACACCAGAAGCCCAGAGATATAGCTCACTGGGTAAGGTGTGTGTGCCTTACCATATGCAAGGCCCAAATTCTAGCTCCAGGTACCACATGGGAAGGAGTCTCTCCCTCTCTCTCTCTCTCTCTCCCTCTGAAATAAAACAAAAAAAAAATGTGTTGAGAAGATAATTTAGTGGATATGCAAAAGTCTTTCTTTCACGCCTGAGGCTCTGAGGTTCCAAGTTCTGTCCCTGGCACCACAATAAGCCAGAGCTGAGCAGAGATCTGGCAAGAAAGATATCTATGTATATATTCTGGGAGTGGTAAAATCATGCATGTGCGAGACTGCAGCTTTGTCAAAAAAGGGGGGAGCACAAGGACCCAGGTTTGAGCCCCCACTCCCCACCTGCAGGGAGGTGCTTCACAAGACATGAAACAGGTCTGCAGGTATCTCTCTTTCTATTTTGCTCTCCCTCTCCTCTCTCAATTTCTCTCCATTCTATCCAATAAAATAGAAAGAAGAGGGGTCGAGCGGTAGCGCATTGGGTTAAGCATTTGCGCATTAGCACAAAGCACAAGAACCAGAGTAAGGATCTCTATTCAAGCCCCCAGCTCCCCACCTGCAGGGGCGTCACTTCACAAACGGTGAAGCAGGTCTGCAAGTGTCTGTCTTTCTCTCCCCCTCTCTGAAGACAGACCTCTCCATTTCTCTCTGCCCTGTCCAGCAAGGACAGCAATAATAATAACCACAACAACAATTAAAAAAAAGGGCAACAAAAGGGGAAAAAATGGCCTCCAGGAGCAGTGGATTTGTGCTGCAGGTGCTGAGCCCCAGCAATAACCCTGGAGGGAAAAAAAACATTTTTAAAAAACAAAGAAAGGGGAGTCAGGCGAGTTAAGTTCACGTGGCACGAAGCACAAGGACCGGCTGAAAGGACCCCAGTTTGAGCGCCTGGCTCTCCACCTGCAGGGGAGTCGCTTCACAGGTGGTGAAGCAGGTCTGTAGGTGTCTATCTTTCTCTCTCTGCCTCTGTCTTCTCCTCCTCTCTCCATTTCTCTCTGCCCTATATAACAACAGCAACATCAATAACAACAACAATGATAAGTACAACAATTAAAAAAAAAAGGGTGACAAAAAAAGAAAGAAGAAAGAAGCAAAAAAAAGGAGAGGGTTGGGGAGATAGCATAATGATTATGCAAAGAGACTGTCATGCCTGAGGCTTTGAAGTCCCAGGTTCAATCCCACCACCACCACAAGCCAGAGCTGAGCAGTGTTTTGGTTAAAAAAAAGGGGGGGGGGGGCAAGCAGTGGCACACCTGGCTAAGTACACACATTACAGTGCACAAGGACCCAGAGTTAAGCCCTTCATCCCCACCTGCAGGGGGAAATCTTAACAAGTGGTGAAGCAAGGCTTCAGGTGTCTATTTCTCTTTCCCTCTCTCTCCCCCCCCCCTTCTCGGTTTCTAAATTTAAAAAAGACAATTAAAAAAAAAAGACTTTTTTTAAAAAAGAGAGATTATCTTTTTTAAAAAAAAAGGAAAATGGCCACCAGGAATGGTGATTTGTAGTGCTGGCACTGAACCCCAGTGACAACCCTGATAGAAGTAACTAAATGAAGCGGGTTCTTGCGCTTTATATTATGTGCACTTAACGTGGTGCACCACCGTCAGTCCCCTTTCAAGACTTTCTTGAGGCTTCAGTGCCCTGGATTCAATCCCCTGTACCACCATAAACCAAAACTGATCAGTGTTCTAGTAAAGGGAAAAAAGATGTGGCCAGAACATGTCAGTATTGCTTATGTCTCACAGAGTGTCTCCCTGTGGGAAGGAATGAATATCTGTGACTTGATAACCAATGCCCTGGTGAAATGAAACAAGAGGCCTCCTCACACGAGACC
Source organism: Erinaceus europaeus (assembly GCF_950295315.1). Taxonomy (NCBI): domain Eukaryota; kingdom Metazoa; phylum Chordata; class Mammalia; order Eulipotyphla; family Erinaceidae; genus Erinaceus; species Erinaceus europaeus. The sequence goes on along the minus strand of NC_080162.1, from coordinate 71,883,222 downwards.
CACAGAGAAAACATCTGGGCCTCCCTCATGCCCCTAAGTTATCAATCCAATCTCCTTCTGTCATCCTTCCTTGCTGTCAGACCAACCATGTGTGTGGTTTCTGTCCACCCAGGATGGGATCCTTCTACGCCCCGGGGCTTGTGGGCATCAACGTGCTGCGCCTGCTGACCTCCATGTACTTCCAGTGCTGGGCAGTGATGAGCAGCAACGTCCCCCACGAGCGAGTGTTCAAAGCCTCCCGATCCAATAACTTCTACATGGGCCTCCTGTTGCTGGTACTTTTCCTCAGCCTCCTGCCGGTGGCCTACACCATCATGTCACTACCACCCTCCTTTGACTGTGGACCTTTCAGGTACACATGGGGTGGCTGCACAAAGCGTCTCCTCTCTGGGCCATCTGCTCAGGGTATGCTGGCTTAACTTTCCGGTTCTGGGGTCACTGCAGACAAAATAAAGGCTGTGGAGTGTTGGGTAAATCATCAGGGCTGTTCAATATGGTTTCTGTGAGGTCACACTTAGTATAAACAATACCCAACATGGTAGCCATCAGTCCACATGCCTGTGAAGCACTTAGACTGAGAACTGAGAAACTATTCTTCACTTTATTTATGAGAGAAGGGGAGAGTGATTCCAGATATGGAACTCAGGGCTTCATACTTGAGAGTCCAACACTATATCCACTTCACCATTTCCTAGGCCTCCCTCACTTTGACTACCTTTCACAACCATGTGGTTATTAAAAGTTGTTTGTTTGGGAGTCGGGTGGTAGCGCAGTGGGTTAAGCACAGGTGGCGCAAGATGCAAGGACCAGCATAAAGATCCCAGTTTGAGCCCCCGGCTCCCCACCTGTTGGGGAGTAGCTTCACAGGTGGTGAAGCATGTCTCAGGTGTCTCTCTCTCCCCCTCTCTGTCTTCCCCTCCTCTCTCCATTTCTCTCTGTCCTATCCAACAACAACGACAGCAATAACAACAATAACTACAATAATAAAAAACAACAAGGGCAACAAAAGGGAATAAATAAATTAATTAATTAAAATTTTAATTAGGGCCAGGAATAGTACATTGAGTAGAGTACACACAAAATTCAAGGACCCAGGTTCAAGTCCCCAGTCCCTACCTGTAGAAGGGAATCATTACAAATAGTGCAGCAGTGCTGTAGGTGCCTCTCTCTTTTCCCTTGTTTTTCTCTTTCTCTTTCCCTTCTCTCCTTTTATCTGCCCCCCCACCCCAGCACTGCTCAACTCTGGTTTAGGTACTGGGAACTGAACCTGGGATCTTCTGTGCCTCAGGCATGAAAGTCTTTTAACAATAACCATTATACAATTCCCCCCAGCCCTCTCATTCCTCTCTCTCTCTCTCTCCTTTGGCATCATCATAAGCCAGAGCTGAGCAGTGCTCCAGTTAAAAATAAAAATAAAGAGTAGGGAGTCAGGCAGTAGCGCAGTGGGTTAAGCACACATGGTGCAAAGTGCAAGGACTGGCATAAAGATCCCGGTTCGAGCCCCTAGCTCCCCACCTGCAGGGGAGTCGCTTCACAGGCGATGAAGCAGGTCTGCAGGTGTCTATCTTTCTCTCCCCATCTCTGTCTTCCCCTCCTCTCTCCATTTCTCTCTGTCCTATCTAACAATGACAACAATAGTAACTACAACAACAATAAAAAAACAAGGACAACAAAAGGGAAAATAAATAAATAAATAAATAAATAAAAAGAAAGAAAGAAAAAAATAAAGAGTAGGGTTGGGTAGGACCAGGGAGATAGTCTAGCAATTATACAGAAGCTTGCAGGTAAGAGGTCTCAGGTTCAGTCCCCAGCAGTACTATCAGCCAGAACTGAGTAGTGCTCTGGTGAAAAGTATGTAAACAATAGTAGGGATGGGTGTGAGGAGTGTCTTATAGCCCTTGTATCAATTCCAGACCACCACCTTTTTTTTTTTTTTTTTTAATCTCCAACAAGCCAACTGTCAGAGCTAGTGGGAGAGAAGAAAAGACACATTAGGACCAAAACTTGTCCCATTTTAGTGGGGCTAGGGTCAAACCTGGGGCATGCACATGGCAAAGCAGGAACCCTCCCAAATAAACTGTCCTGTAGGCCCTGCCACCTTTTTTTTTTTTTAAGACTTTCTTTTCATTTATTTTTTAACCAGAACACTGTTCAACTCTGGCTTATGGTGGTGTGGGGGATTGAACCTGGGACTTTGGAGCCTCAGGCATGAGAGTCTGTTTGCATAACCATTATGCTATGTACCCTCCGCCCTACCCTGCCACCTTTTTTGCAATTAAAATTTTATTGGACCGCTGTCAAGCCCGTTTGCTCATATATAATCTATGGCTGCTTTCTCACCACAATAACAGAATTGAATGGCTCCAACAGAGACCATCTGGCCTACAAACTCTAAAATATTAATTATCTAGCTCTTTCCAAAAAAAAAATAGTCAGCCTCCTGACTTAGAGCAGAGACTCTAGAGCCAAGCAAGTGACTTAATTGTGTCTTCCCAGTGCAGGCAGGCTCACTGGCTGAGCAATGGGAATAACATAGTGTCAACTTCATAGGCTTATTATGAGGAGTCAGTGCTGTTCTCTGTGAAGCAGAGTAGTGGGCACACAGAGTAGCAGGAGGATGAAGTGTTGGACTGTCAAATATGAGGTCCTGAGATCAATCCCTAGCAGCACATTGCTATATGGTGATCTGGTTTCTCTTTCCTCTCTCCTCCTATCTCTACCATAAATAAACAAATAAATAAATAGACAAATAAATGTAGAAGGGGTGCTGGGGAGACAGCATAATGATTACAGAAGACTTTCATGCCTGAAGCTCTAAGGTCCCAGGTTTAATCTCCAGTACCACTATAAGCCAGAGTTGAGCAGTGCTCTGGTCTCTATCTTTCTCTATATATCCCTCTCTTATTAAGTCAATTAAGTTTTTTTGAAAAACACTTAGAGTAGCACTCTAGTCCAAACTGAGGCATGTATGTGAGTTTGTTAAATTCGAACCCCACCCAAATTGGGAATAGCTACAGCTCATAACAGTGCTAGGAGAGGGAACAGTTAGTTACCTGTATCCAGGAGTCAGCTCATTTTCCCTGAGAAGTGTCTATTTTGTTTGTTTGCTTGTTTAATAGAAACAGAAAGGCAGAGAGAAAGATCATAGGACCAAAGTTTCCTTCAATGTGGTAGTAGCCAGACTTGCATCTGGGTCACACACATGGCAAAGTAGCTCACTTATCCAAGCAAGCTAATTTTTTATTTAAAGGGCTTGAACACTTTTTAAATTTTTTTTTTTTAATTTGTATTTATTTTCCCTTTTGTTGCCCTTGTTTTTTTATTGTTGCTGCCATTGATGTCGTTGTTGTTAGATAGGACAGATAGAAATGGAGAGAGTGTTGTTAAAATTCCGAGACAATTCCCCCTTTTCTTTTTAACTAAATGGCTACAGTATCAAGGGTGTGGGGTGAACAGAAACCTATATCATACAGGCATTTTTTTAAAAAAGAAACTGGCACAAACTAAACTTTATCAGCTTAAAAAAAACATTTCTTGCCTCTGGGGGGCGTACTTTCTTCGACGGGCATTTGCATGGGGGCAGGGAACGGCCTAGAGTCCCACAGGCAGCTGGCTGCAACTTACTTACTATGAAACAAAACTTGTTATTAGCATATCTACTGCACGATCCAACGTTTCTAATAGAGAAGGAATTTGAGACTTTTACATATCAACAACGTCTTTTAACCTTTTGTTACACCCATTCAAGATGGAGACACACCCTAGGTGTGGGCCAGAGAGGAAACCTCAGGCATGAGAATAATTAGCATAGCCATTGTGCGATCTACCATTTCTAATAGAGAAGGTAGTGGAGAATTTTACATATCAACAAGTCTATTTAACCTTTTGTTTAGACCAACTTAGTTAAAATATATTGATTGTTAACTAATTTTTACCTTAGACTTTAAATGTAAGTTAATTTTATCTTTATGAGAATTATATTGAAAACCTTTTTCATTTAACTTTGACTAGTAAGAATTTAGCCTTAAAGCTACTGTTTACCAAACTTTAAACATACACATAAACATGGTCATTAATACACAAGGAGAGAAACCTTTGTTACGAAGACATGTCATTTTAAACACGAATTTAAATCTGTACTGTCTTAGTGGTTGGGTGGGGTTCACCATCCGGAGGTGGCTTCCCGCGCTGCAGCCCTGCCCCATGGCCCTGCCATGTCTGCTGCCCTGCTCGCAGTGGCCGAGCAGCGTGGAGGGATCACACGTCCAGTGTCCTGCACCATGCGGTGGAGAGCCGGCTCCTGTGGGCTGGCCGCAGGCTCTTGCGTGTTGGCCTCGGGCTCCAGGGGCTCTTGTGTGCTGGCTTCGGCCTCCTGCGGGCTGCGGGGCTGCGGGGCTGCGGGCGCGGTGCGCGGGGCTGTCTGGGCGCAGCCGGCTGGCTGGCTGTTTAACCAGGTGGAAACATCAGCTCCGCGCCTCGCCTCCCGCCCGCTGGCTATTCCCGCTGGCTGTTCTGAGTTCGCCCGAGGGAGTGGAAACCACAGAGTGGTCCAGAGATAAATGTTCCAGAAACAGCAAAACAGTCTCGTGAAGAAAGAGCAGAGGCCTTTGGAGATCTCTTCACAAGCAGAAGAGAAGGCCATAGTGCATAGGTAGCCAAATTGTCTTTACTTATCTGAGAGATGCGCAGGTCAGGTCCACATGGGCGCCATTTGTTGTTAAAATTCCGAGGCTCTGGCCGGGCTGGCTAGCTTCATGGGCGGGTAACAGAGACGCGGAGACAACAGCTGGGCAGGGAAGCTGTATTTCTTTATTCAGGAACAACGATTCACAAACTAAGACAAACTAATCACCAAACAGAACTCGGCTGTCTCTTTGCAGCGGCACAAGCACTCCCTCTTACTCTGTAACTCGGGAACTCTCCAACTCTGGAACTCTGGAACTCTCGTACTGGGGAACCCTCTGAAACTCTTCCACTGTGGAACTCTCTCTTACTCTGTAACTCTGAAACTCTCGAACTCTCGTACTCGGGAACCCTCTGAAAACTCTGGCACACTGGCACTCTCTCTTACTCTGTAACCCTGAAACTCTCGAACTCAGGAACTCCGGAACTCTTGGACTCAGGAACCCTCTCTCGGGGTTCCTTGGGGCGGGGCCAAGCAGACCCGCGAAATTAACAGGACTGATCCAATTCTCTTGGCGGGGGAGGGCTAGAACAAACCAATGTAAAGCATACGACAAGAGAGGAGGGGAAGACAGAGCGAGATAGAAAGGTAGAAACCTGCAGACCTGCTTCAGCGCCTGTGAAGTGACTCCCCTGCAGGTGGGGAGCCAGGGGCTCAAACCGGGATCCTTACTCTGGTCCTTGCACTTGGCACCACCTGCACTCAACCCGCTGCACTACCGCACGACTCCCCCAAGCAAGCTATTTTACTGGTCCTGAACACATTTCTTTCATTCCTGCAATCAACTTCAACTTAAATTCTTCACCACTGGTAAGTGAGAAACATGATTTTATAATGTGAAGGAAAGGGGGTTCTTGTAATATAAAAACAGAAAGTCTAGCGGAATTGTGTCCTACATATGTAGAAAGCTGAATTTAGAAGTGATAGACTTAGCATATTTGCTGAAAATTTTAAGATAAGCACTGAAGGTGAAGCCTGTTTCTCCCTCCCCCCCCCCCCGTGTGTGTGTGTGTGTGTGTGTGTGTGGTTTTCCTCTTTATGGGAAATGTTTGAGAAAGGACCAGATAAGCAAAAGGAACCAGGACGGGAGTCGGGCTGTAGCGCAGCGGGTTAAGCACAGGTGGCGCAAAGCACAAGGACCGGCATAAGGATCCCGGTTCGAACCCCGGCTCCCCACCTGCAGGGGAGTCGCTTCACAGGCGGTGAAGCAGGTCTGCAGGTGTCTGTCTTTCTCTCCCCCTCTCTGTCTTCCCCTCCTCTCTCCGTTTCTCTCTGTCCTATCCAACAATGACAACTACAACAATAAAACAACAAGGGCAACAAAAGGGAATAAATAAATAAAATAAATAAATAAGGAACCAGGACTTGAAGATTTTGGAAATTCTCAGTCTATCCAGATTGCAAAAGAAATGGAATTATTTATTGGATAGAGACAGAAATAGAGAGGGGAGGGAAAGAAAGAGAAGAACACCTGCAGCACTGCTTCACCACTTGTGAAGCTTCCCCAATGCAAGTGGGGACCAAGGGCTTGAACCTTGATCCTTCTGTATAGTAACATATGCACTCCACCAAGTGTGCCACCACCTGGCCTCTGGAAATTTTATTGCTTTACTTAATGTAGCAAAAGGGCCTGCAGAGCAGTGTCATGAAGTTAGGACCTCAAGATAGGGAGATTATCCAGGTGGGCCCTAAATCACAAGTGTCTTTACAAAAGGGAGGCAGAGGAAGATTTGACTGGTGAAGGACGAGAAAGTGGTGTGATGATGGAAGCAGAGGATGGTTGGAAGAGTCTCTGCTGCTGCCTGTGAGGGTAGAATAAGGGTCACCAGCTAAGGTATGCAAGGAATGAAGCTCTAGAATATGACAAGAAGCAAAGAAACAAGAGTCTTCCCTAGAGTTTGTCTCTGAAGAGAGAGCAGCCCAGCCCATACCTTGGTTTCAGACTTCTGGCTTCTGGAATTATAAAAGAAGAAATGTGCATTGTTTTAAGTCACCAATGTGCTCATTTACTACATACAGTAAACAGTGGCGACTTGACACATTATCTCATATATCTTAAATTGATGACAAGATGATCCACATTAGACCAAGACTTACAAGTGTACTACTGGAAGTCTTTGTTTCTTTTCTTATTTTTATATGGGGGTTATGCACTGATAATCAAAAATAAATTAAATTTTACACTATGTTGATATGTGCAGCAACGGAAATACTTTTATAATTGTATTGTTGTGATTTGTAGCATTATGTACAATGACACTAAACATTGAGATGGCCATAGTCACTAGCACATCTACTCCTCTGCCATTCTAGTTCAGAAATAACCATAGATGATAGATAAATAAATGAAAATGACCATGTTCCAAATAAAATTTTATTTAGGGACACCGATGCTTGAATTTTGTATTTCAAGTTTTATGTCACAAAATTTTGTTTGTTTCAGTTTTGCACCAAGGATTTCACACATGAAGAAAGTGCATAACCTCCAGGCTACTTTTCAATATTTCTCCAGTCATTTAAAAATGTTAAAATTCTCTCATGCCTGAGGTTCCAAAGTTCCAGGTTCAAGCCCCCTCACCACCATAAGCCAGAGCTGAGCAGTGCTCTGGTAAAAAAAAAAAAAAAAAAAAAAGTTAAAATTATTCTTAGCTCACAGATCATATAAAGACAAGTAGCGGGGCTGGGTGGTGGCACACCTGGTTGAGTGCACATGTTAAAATGCACAGGAACCCAAGTTCAAGCCCCTGGCCCCCACTTGCAGGGGGCAAGCTTTAAGAGTGGTAAAGAGGCCTACAAGTGTCTCTCTGTCTCCCTCTCTCCCTCCCTCTTTCCTGTCAATTTCTGTCTCTATCCAATAAATAAAGATAATTTTAAAAATTAAAAAAAAAAGTATCAACCCAAATCTGACCACTGAGCTCATGATTAAAACTGTGTATATGGTGGAGGGGGCCAGGTGGTGGCACACCTGGTTAAGTGCACATTGTACTAAGTGCATATAGTAGTAAGTGCAAGAACCCACGCAAGGAAGTGGGTGTGAGCGGCAGATCTCCACTGGCAGCCAGATGCTTCATGAGCAGTGAAGCAGGCCTTCAGGTGTCTGTCTCTCTCTCTCTCTGTCCCTCCCTCCCTCCCTCTCTCTCCCCCTTCCCTCTCAATTTCTCTCTGTCCTATCCAGTAAAAAATAGGAAGAAAAAAAAAGTGGCCGCCAGAGCAGTGGCTTTGTAGTGACAGCACCAAGCCCCAACGATAATCCTGGAGATGAAGAGAGAGAGACAGAAACAGAGAGAGAGAAAGGTGGTCCAGGAGGTGGTACTGTGAGTAAAGCACTGAGTTTGATCCCCAGCAGCATGTGCCAGAGGTTCATTTTCTCTCTCATTAATAAATTAAGGGCTGCGGAGATAGCATAATGGTTATACAAAACACTGTCATGCCTGGGGAATCTGTGGTCCCAGGTTCAATCTTCAGTCCTACCATAAGCCACAGCTGAGCATGCTATGGTATCTAGCTATCTCCATCTCTACTTTTTTCCTTGTATCTTTCTCATTAAAATAAATAATAAAATATTTAAAATAGGGCGTCGGATGGTAGCGCAGCGGGTTAAGCACAGGTGGCGCAAAGCGCAAGGACCAGCTTAAGGTTCCTGGTTCGAGCCTCCAGCTCCCCACCTACAGGGGGGTCCCTTTACAGGTGGTGAAGCAGGTCTGCAGGTGTCTTTCTTTCTCTCCTCCTTTGTTTCACCCTCCTCTCTCCATTTCTCTCTGTCCTATCCAACAACAATGACATCAATAACAACAACAATAACTACAACAATAAAAAAACAAGGGCAACAAAAGGGAATAAATAAATATCAAATAAATAAATAAAATATATATTTAAAATAAATAAAATGAACTATGTGACTTCTAGCTGCAACAGTTTGGAAGGTATCTATAATTGTGCCACTCCACACTCAGTGCCTTACACGAATTAAATTCTTTGTCCTTTAACCAATCTTTTTGAGCAAATACTATTACTATACTTATAAAGACTTGTAAAATAGCTCACTTGGATAGGATGCTACTTTGCCATGTGTACAGCCCAGGTTTGATCCCAGCCCCCACTGCATTGACAGAAGGTGTTTTGGTCTCTTTTACTCACTCTCTACCTTAAAAAGGAAAAAATAAAGAATGATATATATTTTTTTTTTCCTCCAGGGTTATTGCTGGGCTCTGTGCCTGCACCATGAATCCACAGCTCCTGGAGGCCATTTTCCCCCTTTTTTGTTGCCCTTGTTGTGGTTATTATTGTTGCCATTGTTGATGTTGTTCATTGTTGGATAGGACAGAGAGAAATGGAGAGAGGAGGGGAAGACAGAGAAGGGAAGAGAAAGATAGACACCTGCAGACCTGCTTCACCACCTGTGAAGTGACTCCCTTGCAGGTGGAGAGCCGGGGGCTCAAACCAGGATCCTTACCAGTCCTTGCGCTTTGCGCCACATGTGCTTAACCCACTGCGCCACGGCCCGACCCCCTAGAATGATATATTTTTTAAAGATTTTGTTTATTAATGAGAAAGCTAGGCAGAGAGAGAGAGAGAAAGAACCAGACATCATTCTGGTATATGTGCTACCAGGGATTGAACTCAGCACCTCAAGCTTGAAAGTCCAGTGCTTTACCCACTGCACCATCTCCCAGACCACAATAAAGGATGACATTGTGCTATATTATTATTATGCTGTATTATATAGATGAGGAAAGTAGAGCAGAGAAATTTTCAGTGTCTTACTCAAGGATATAAAGCCTCTACAACCCTACAACCTTGTCCAATAGAACTATCTATGCTTTTAAGACAGAAAAAGTCATATTTGCTCTTCAAATATAGTAGCTACTAGTCATGTGACTATTGAGCACATGAAATGTGTGACTGAGAAAATGAATTTTTATTTTAGCTGATTTTAAATAACTTTATTGTGTTTTTAGTGGTCACACTAGACAGTATAGCTCTAGTGGAGAGAGTAAGGGTATAAATACAGACCAGAGAAAATAAATCTGTCTGTGGCATCCCACAGCTAATGAACAAAGGAGCAAGAATTTGAACCAGGAATTAAAAAACTACCACAATCCACTTCTCAGCACCAAAGCTAGCAGTTAAAAGGCAACACTGGGGTGGGGAGTTAGCATAATGGTTATGCAAACAAACTTTTTTTTTTTGCCTCCAGGGTTATTGCTGGGGCTCAGTGCCTGCACTGTGAATCCATTTCTCTTGGAAGCCTTTTTCCCCCCATTTTTGTTGTTGTTATTTTTATTGTTGTTGTTGGATAGGACAGAGAGAAATCTAGAGAGGAGGGGAGGGTAGAGGGGGGTAGAGAAAGACACCTGAAGACCTGCTTCACCATTTGTAAAGCAAGCCCCCTGCAGGTGAGGAGCCAAGGGCTCAAATCCTTATGTCGGTCCTTGGCTTTGCAACAGGTACACTGAACATTGTACACACACACAGCACTGGCCACTAGTCTCAGGGCAAGCATTTGTGGAAGTCAGTCTACATAATGATTTTTAGGCATTTACCAAAAATCACAAGTACTGCTGTGAGCTATCCAGGAGATGGATCTCCTAGATGATTCAATCTCCTCTGATTACAACCCAAAGGCTAATTATAGTTGTTTCTGAGAAGCACCATAAGGTTGTCTACCATGTCAACAGTCCTTGCTAGGACACCCAGAGAAAGTTTCCTGTTAGTCATGGCTACATAGCAATTTTCTCCCATGAATGTACAGGAGAAAACCCTTTTCACCTTGCTGAGAAAGATGTCAGACACAAGTGACCAAAGTAGTTTGAGAAGATGTGAGGTATCAAGGGCATGAAATTGGCTAGCCAGGGAGCTGACCCAGCTGTAAGTAAAGTTCTGCTTCTCCCAGGAAAGTGGTGCTGAGCAGACTTTGGGCCTCTGGGTCCTAGACAGCTGTGTGTGCCACATGAGCTACACCGCGTGCTGTGACCTGCCTTCTCTTTCAGTGGGAAAAACAGAATGTATGATGTCATCCAAGAGACCGTTGAAAGTGATTTCCCAACCTTCCTGGGCAAGATCTTTGCTTTCCTTGCCAATCCAGGCCTGATCATCCCAGCCATCCTGCTGATGTTGTAAGTTACACAGGGTCCCTGGAGCTGCCACATGGAAACTGCCCCTTTCGGATGACACTTCTTTGGCAGGCCCTTCTTTGTGACCCTCTTCATCTGGATTCCCTAGAAGCAATCTCAAGACAAAGGTTCCAGTGCAGGTAGTTTATAGGGTTGTGAATACAGACTGAGACAGGAGAAGTATGTTATTACCGTAAGCAGGTATTCATCCTGCTGGGGAACTCGGAAACAGTGTGCCTTAGGTATCCTGCTCAAAAGTGAGGGATCTGGAGCAGTAATGCGGCTGCTCTCATCAGTCACTATCTGAGTGTTGGCTGAAGATGTGGGAGAGAACAGGGCAAGGTAATCCCCTAGTGATATTAACCAGCTGCTGAAACCAAACAAGGCTTCTACCAAGTGTCACAGATAGCCAAACTGCCACACTAGCTTTTTTTTTTTTTAATTATTTATTTATTTATTATTGGATAGAGACAGAGAGACATTGAGAGGGAAGGGGGAGATAGAGAGGGAGAGAGACAGAGAGACACCTGCAGCCCTGCTTTACCACTCGTGAAGCTTTTCCCCTGCAGGTGGGGACCAGGGACTTGAACCTGGGTCCTTGTGCACTGTGATGTGAGCACTTAACCAGGTGCGCCACCACCTGGCCCCCTGCGCCACCACCTGGCCCCCAGCCACACTAGCTTTTAAATAAAAGGAAATCAGCTTCATTCATTCTGAGGTGTAAGGAGGATGGAGCACTGTTTAAGTCCACCTTCCATTTCATTGTTTTAGAGAATATTTTACAAGCAAGAGGGACTGGAGAGACTAGTTTTGGGATAAAAGAGGTTGAAACTTGTTTTATTGTTTTCCCTAAAGGAAAATAACCAGAAAGAACAAGGGTAGGTGTAACCCTTCAGGCTGTCAAGTCATCTGGCCTTCTGGATCCACCCCTCTTGTTAGGTAGCCCTGTCCTTTTGGGGCCATGGTTTCATAATGTTCAGGGGTGGAATGCCTTTTGTGGGGGTGGAAGGGAAGGTTGGAGCACAGATGTGAAAGTGCTGGCATTTTCAGGTTACACATCCAGGTCACAGCCCCAAAGCTTAGGTCCCGTGAAAGGGAAGCATATTATAAAAACACGTTTTATTTTTTCTTTTGCAGTCTGGCCATCTACTACCTGAACTCGGTTTCCAAAAGCCTCTCCCGAGCTAATGCCCAGCTGAGGAAGAAAATCCAAGCAGTGAGCCTGTTAGGAATTCCCTGGCTAGCCAATGTCACACCCTTCATACCTCACAACTTCTCAAACTACTTTGGTCAATTGTGTTTGACATCTTCCTCAGCAAGATGGTTCGGTTTGGCCTGGCCTGGCCTGGCCTGGCAAAGTTTGGTTTGACTTGGTTTGGTGTCTAAGGCTTCACCACTGATTGAATGACTTTCAGATAAAAAATGAAATAGACAGTGAGACAGACAGACAGGGAAAGAAACCACAGCATTGAAGCTTCCTTTAATGTAGTCAAACCTGGTTTGCACACACAGCAAAACACTATCCAAGTGAGCTATTTTTCTGACCCTGGGAATTTTCTTTTCTTTTTTTATTACTTATATATATTTAAATTATTTATTTAGCTATTGGGTAGAGACAGAAATTGAGAGGAGGGGTAAGCATAGAAACAGAAAGATACCTGCAGCATTGTTTCACTGCTTGCAAAGCTTCCCCCTGTAGGTGATGAGTGGGGGCTTGAACCTGGGTCCTTATGCATTGTAACATGTGTGCTCAACCTGGTGTGCCACTGCCCAGTCATTCTTTTCTTTTCTTTTTTTTTAAAAGAATTTATTTATTTACTCATGAGAAAGATAGGAGGAGAGAAAGAACCAGCCATCACTCTGGTACATGTGCTGCCGGGGATCGAACTCAGGACCTCATGCTTGAGAGTCTAGTGCCTTAGCCACTGTGCCACCTGCTGGACCACCAGTCATTCTTTTCTTGTCTCTTTCTTTCAAGTATATTTTTATTTATTTAAGAGAACCAGAGCAACATTCTGACACATGCAATTCCAAGGATTGAATCTGAGACCTCATGCTTAAGATCCCAGCACTCCAAGGGTCAAGTAGTGGTGCGCCTGGTAAAACATACCTATTACAGTGAACAAGGATACAGGTTCAAGTCCCTCATCTCCACCCATAGGGGAGAAACTTCATGAGTGTTGAAGCAGTGCCACAGGTGTCTTTCTTTCTCTCTCCCTCTCCATCACCCCTTCCTCTCATTTCTGTCTCTAGCCAAATTAAATTAAATTAAATTAAATTTTAAAAAGAGTCCAGCACTCTATCCACTGTGTTACCTCCCAGGCTTTGCTGTCAGGAGTTTCATTCTGAAGGGTAAAAAGATGTCAGTTTCTTTGTTTTTTGTTTGTTTGTTTGTTTAGTGATAAAAGAGGTAGAAAACCCTCCTACCCTATGGTTTTGTTAATTAATCCTTTCTTAAATAAATAAAAAAAAATTTTTTTTTAAAAAAGAGGTAGAAAAATAGAGAGTGAAAGAGACTACAGCACCAGCTTCCTTTAGTGTGATTGGGGCCTGGCTTGAACCATGTTCTTGCATATGGCAATCAGTATACTACTATCTTAAGTGAGCTGTTTCTCCAGCCCAGATGTCACACTTTTTATTTTTAGTAATTCATTCTATGAATCCAGTTGTAGTCTTTAAACGGCTTTCTTCTAAACCAGGTCCCCAAATGTCTACATATCTTTGTAAGGTTCTCTAGCATGTATTTATAATCTGTAGTTATTTGGAGGAGTACATAACATTAATGGCTTAAATTTTCTTTTTTTTTTTAATTTCTTTATTGGGGAATTAATGTTTTACATTCAACAGTAAATACAATAGTTTGTACATGCATAACATTCCCCAGTTTCCCATTTAACAATACAACCCCCACTATGTCATTTATCATCCTTCATGGACCTGTATTCTCCCCACTCCAGAGTCTTTTACTTTGGTGCGATATGCCAATTCCATTTCAGGTTCTACTTGTGTTTTCGTTTCTGATCTTGTTTTTCAACTTCTGCCTGAGAGTGAGAGCATCCTATATTCAGCCTTCTGTTTCTGACTTATTTCACTCAACATGAATTTTTCAAGGTCCATCCAAGATCGGCTGAAAACGGTGAAGTCACCATTTTTTACAGCTGAGTAGTATTCCATTGTGCATATAGACCACAACTTGCTCAGCCACTCATCTGTTGTTGGACACCTGGGTTGCTTCCAGGTTTTGGCTATTACAAATTGTGCTGCCAAGAACATATGTGTACACAGATCTTTTTGGATGGATATGTTGGGTTCCTTAGGATATATCCCCAGGAGAGGAATTGCAGGATCATGGGGTAGGTCCATTTCTAGCCTTCTGAGAGTTCTCCAGACTGTTCTCCACAGAAGTTGGACCAATTGACATTCCCACCAGCAGTGCAGGAGGGTTCCTTTGACCCCACACCCTCTCCAGCATTTGCTGCTATTACCTTTTCTGATGTATGACATTCTCACAGGAGTGAAGTGATATCTCACTGTTGTCTTGATTTGCATTTCTCTGACAATCAGAGACTTGGAGCATTTTTTCATGTGTTTCTCAGCTTTTTGGATCTCTTCTGTGGTGAATATTCTGTCCAAGTCCTCCCCCCGTTTTTGGATGGGGTTATTTGTTGTCATGTTGTTGAGTCTGGCAAGCTCTTTATATACGTAATGGCTTAAATTTTGAGTTTGCTAAATAACCAGAGAAATCCAATGGATTCAATCCATGTTCATATGTAAAAAACCAGTACCCACAATGATGCCTACAGGTTGAAGCTAATACTAGAAATACTAAAGGACAATCACACTGTCAAAATGACTTACTGCTTGTGTCCCGTGGCCTAAGAGTGCTTTAAGTCTCCTCTACACAGGCAGCCTCTCAACAGCAGCTGACACTGACTTCTCCCCCGCCACACACCCACCCTGCCTCACTGGAAGCAGAGGGCACACCCCAAGCCTTTACTACCTGTCCTTCTTGCTTCCACACATCCTTGCTCGCTCTCTATCTCTAGCTTTTAGCTTTTTCAAATATGTTATTTATATTATTTTCAAGAGGGTAGGAAAGAAAGACCAGAGCACTGCTCAGCTCTGTCTTATGTTGGTGCTGGGGGTGACCTGGGACCTCTGGGACCTCAAGAGTAGAAGTCTTTTACCTAGCCATTATGCTGTCTCTCTGCCCCTCCCTGCACACCCTTTTATAGAACTGATTTTAGCGGCCTACAGAAAAGCAACTTCCAAGTCTGTAGCACATGTGCCAAAGTGGTGCTCTGCTTTTCTTTTTTCATTAACAAATAGACTGGGGGCCAGGCATTGGTGCACCCAGTTGAATGCATGTTACCATGCACAGGGACCTGGGTTCAAGCTTTTGGTTCCCACCTGCAAGGAAGCTTCATACGCAGTGAAGCAGGGCTGCAGGCATCTCTTTCTCTCAAGCTCCCTCTTCCCACTCGATTTCTTTCTATCTCTATCCAATAAAGACAATAAACTTAAAAAAAAATCAAACTGTTATAAGGGGCCAGGCGGTGGTACACCTGGTCAACTAAGTACACACATTACAGTGCACAAGGACCCAGGTTCAAGCCCCTGGTCTCTACCTGCAGGGGGAAAGCTTCACAAGTGGTGAAGCAGGGCTGTAGGTGTCTGTCTGTCTCTTTTCCTTCCATCTCCCCCACTCCCCTCAATTTTTCCATCTCTATTCAATAAGTTAACTGTTAAAAGTACAGACAGAGTTCTTGCCCTCTAATCACACCTGTTTTGGGGGTTGTTGTTGTTTGTTGATATGGAAATTTCTTTTTCTTTTTTTTTATAAAAACAAAGAGAAATCTGGAAGGCAGGAAGAAACAGAGACACCTGCAGCACTGCTTCATCACATGTTAAGTTTCCCCCAGCCCCACATGTGGGGATCAGGGATTTGAACCAGGGTCCTTGCACACTGCAATCTGTATGCTCAGCAGGATGTACCACTCCCCTAGACCCCCTAACCTAGACTCTTAGCTTTTTTTTTCTCTAGGCTTATCACTGGGGCTCAGTGCCTGCACTACAAATCCACTGCTCCTAGAGGCTATTTTATTTCCTTTTTTTTTTTTTTTAATTGGATAGGACAGAGAGAAATTGAGGGAAGGGGAAGATAGAGAGGGAGAAAGATAGACACCTGCTTCACCACTTGTGAAGTGACCACCCCCACCCCTGCAGGTGGAGAGCAGAGGCTCAAACCAGGATCCTTGCATGGGTCCTTGCACTTCACACTATGTGCACTTAATCCGCTCCTGTGTGCCTAGCCCCCAACTCTTAGCCTTAAATGCCCATTTCTTTGATCCAGAGCAACAAGTTCATTTTTCCCCTGTAGCTCCGTGAAGTTGAGAAGAGTCACAAATCTGTCAAAAGCAAAGCCGCAGCCAAGGATTCAGAGGATAGGGCTCAAGGCAGCTCCAAAAATATCACCCCGGACCAACTCACCAAACAAGGTAAACTCAGTCTCATGATAATTACTTTTTTTTAAATTTATTTATTCTCTTTTGTTGTCCTTGTAGTTTTATTGTTGTAGTTATTACTGTTGTTGTTGATGTTGTCATTGTTGGATAGAACAGAGAGAAATGGAGAGAGGAGGGGAAGACAGAGAGGAGGAGAGAAAGATCGACACCTGTAGACCTGCTTCACCACTTGTGAAGCGGCCCCCCTGCAGGTGGGGAGCCGGGGGCTCGAAACGGGATCCTCATGGCCGTCCTTGCACTTTGCACCATGTGTGCTTCACCTGCTGTGCTACTGTCCGACTCCCCCGATAATTACTTTTTTAATAAGATTTATTTGTTGGGACCAGGTAGTGGCTCACCTGGTAGAATACTCACCTTGCCATGCACAAGGACTGAGGTTTGAGACCCTATTCCCACCTCCAGGAGGGAAGCTTCAAATGTTTTAGAGAAAAAAAAAAAAGTTTTAGAGCTGTGCTACAGGTGTCTCTGTCTCTTATCCTCTATCAGAAAATTTTTTTTAAAAAAGCATAGGTAGGCTTTCAAAAACAGGTATATCTTTCTAGAGATCTTCAGTTAGAACATTCATTATCCTAATGTTGTCTTGGTTCTTTATTATGTGACCTCTAAAATATAAGATTATATAAAGTATAACCAACAGTACACTGAGCACCTCCAAAGCACTTAAAACGTAATAGCTTTGACCATTGCAATTCATTCTATACAAAAGATTTACAAACATTAAGTAAAATAACAATTATCAATCAATCAATCAATCAATCAATAAATAAAAGAAAGAGGGAAAATGGCCACTGGTAATAGCGGAGTCATACAAGCACTGAGTCCCTGTCATAATCCTGGTGGAAAAAAAAAAAAAAAAACAACACCAAGGTTCAATCCCCAGCCCTACTATAAGCCAGAACTGAGCAGTACTCAGGTAAAAAGGAAAAATAAAGTTGGGGGATATATGACATAGAAAAATGACAGACTCCAAAGAAGTAAGGAAAAACAAAAAGCATTTTAGAATTAAAGACTAAATTGTGAGCATGTAATACAAATGGGGATGTAATATACAGGCATATCTTGTTTTGCTGAACTTTGCAGACATTTAAGTGTGTTTCATTTGTTTTTTGTTTTGTTTTTATTTTAATACCAGAACACTGCTCGGCTCTGGATTATGGTATTGAGGACTGAACATAGGACTTCAGAACCTCAGACATGAAAGACTTTTTGCATAGCCACTATGCCATTTCATCAGCCCTTTTTTGTTTAACAGTTCTCTTTGTTGGAAGTCATTTGCTAGAATGATAACAACAGTATGATACTGATACAAACAGGTCCAACACAGCTAATGACTCAAATTCATTAAAGTTTACTTCTGACTCCACATAAAGTCCAGTTAGGTTTTTCTGCTGATACTTTTTTTCCCACATGCTGATGTGAGGACAATGGCTCCTCCATCCTGGGGCTCCACCTGCAGTCAGTCAGTACAAGGGGAGGGCCTGGAGAAAACACCTGTGTGGGGTAGTCAGCAAAGCCAGGACTGGGCCCTCCACAGTGGAAATCTAAACCACTTTTGTATCCCAGAAAAGAGATGAATTAGGTGGAAAGCAGTTCAGTAATCACCCAACTTGGAGTTAGGGGGAGGGGAAAGTAAGTAAAAGAATGGAACTTGGGGGGCAAACGGTAGCGCAGTGGGTTAAGTGCACATGGTGCAAAGTACAAGGACCTGGTTCGAGCCCCCTGCTCCCCACCTGCAGGGGGATTGCTTCACAAGTGGTGAAGCAGGTCTGCAAGTGTCTTTCTCTCCCCCCCACCCCATCTTCCCCTCCTCTTTCGATTTCTCTCTGTCCTATCCAGCAATAACAGCAACAGCAACAGTAATAACAACAAGGGCACAACAACTTTTCCCCATTTTCCAAAAATGGGGGAAAATGGCCTCCAGGAGCAGCGGATTTGTGGTACAGGCACCGAGCCTTAGTGATGGCCCTAGAGGCAAAAAAAAAAAAAAAGTGAAAGTTGCATTTGTATCTGATTCCAAACACAACCCTCTCTTTCATATTTAATGGCATTTTAAAAAGTTTATTCATTTATTTTTAATGAGAGAGAAGTATCAGAGCACTGCTCAGCTCTGATTTATGGTGGTGCTGGGGACTGAACCTGGGACTTTAGGGTCTCAGGCATGAAATTCTTTGCATAACCATTATGGTGTCCCTCTAACTCTTTAACGGTATTTGACAGTCACTTGTGAAGCTGTTGTTATCCCAATTTTATCCTCAAGAAAATCCAGGTTCAGGGAGTCAGGCGGTAACTCAGCAGTTTAAGCGCACGTGACACAAAGCTAAGGACCGGCTTAGGGATCCTGGTTCGAGCCCAGGTCTCCCCACCTGCAAGGAAATCCTTTCACAGGTGGTGAAGCAGATATGCAGGTGTCTTTCTCTCCCCGTCTCTATCTTCCCCTCCTCTCTCCATTTCTCTCTGTCCTATCTAATAATTAGGACATCAATAACAACAACAATAATAACTACAACAATAAAATGACAACAATGGCAACAAAAGGGAAAATAAATAAATAAAAATTTAAAAAAGATTATTCTCAAAGGGGAAAAAAGTTGTGTTTTTTTTTTAAAAAGAAAGAAAGAAAGAAAGAAAGAAAGGAAGAAAGAAAGGAAGGAAATCCAGGTTCAGAGTCTAGACTAAGGTCTGAATTCAAAATCTCGTTCTCCAACCAGTACACTATGTTCCCCATCAGATCTGCTTATGCAAAGACTAGGCCAAGGTGTCCCCAGGTGCCCAGGGTGACAGTGTGACAATTCTCACATCACCAGACAGAAAAATCTTTTGCATCTTCATGCTTGTCTTGGTTTATTTTCCAGGGACCACGCTTGACTCTGCCAGCCAAAACCAGACCTTAAACAAGAAGGCACAGGATGCTGGAACCCCCAGTTCTTCCCATGGGGCTGTGCCCTCTGCTTCCCAGCATCTGCCAGGAGCTCAGTCCCCTGGCTTCAGACCAGATTCACGCCAAGCTCGGCCTCAGAAGCAGCCTTGGAGGTCAGACTCTAGGAAGAGTGCTCAGAGACCTCTCCGCTGACCACCAGGGGTGGCCCCATGAGCTGACACACCCCCTTGTCATGTCAGTGTTCTCTCTTCCCTCTCACACAAGTACACACTCTCATTTAGTGTAGAAATTCAACTATTTAGTCTTAGGCTTTCATTGGCTACCAAAATGGGTGGCATCTTCAACTACCTTTAGACTTGCTGAACTGCCCCTCTTCCCCATCACTGCCCTTCCCAGTCTCTTGGCTCTAGACCTTGAACCATAGTGGTATCCCTGGGTGTCAGACTTTGGGAGGAGGAGCAGGACCATCACCACCAACAAAGATATTTTTTATGGTATCTATATTGGGATACAGGTTTCTCCCAACTCCGACAATGGGCAAGGGAATGCAGAGAGGTCCCATTTCTGACCATCACCTCTTTCCAAAGGAAGTGAAGTAGTTTAAGTAAAAGGTACAAGAAGACAGTGAAAAATGAAGGTAAATGAGCCACCAGAGCCCCAACATGCTGAATAGGAAGACCCCAACTGAGGGGGGTTGATCCCACGAAGCACCAAAAATGCACTGTTGCCTGCTTTTTATTCAACTGAAGGAAACTCGGAAGATTACTCATGGTAGGAAGATTTTTCCTGAGCACCAAATTCTAAAAGAAGTTTAATAGTTTGCTTGTTACAAGCCCAACCCCCCACCATATTAAAGGAAGATCTGGTGCTCTAGTCTCTTTCACTACTATCTCTCTATCTCTCTGTCTCCATCTTAAAGTATAAGTAAATAAATAAAAAAATAAATAAACCTGTACAACTCTTAGACATATAATAGGAGTCTTAGTTTGTATGGGTTAAAAAAAGAAAGAAAAGGTGGTCTGGGAGGTGGCACAGTGGATAAAGCATCAGACTCTCAAGCATGAGGTCCTGAGTTCAATCCCTGGCAGCACATGTGCCAGAGTGATGTCTGGTTCTTTCTCTCTCTCTCCTCCTATCTTTCTCATGAATAAATTTTAAAAATCTTAAAAAAAGAAATAAAGAAAGGAAGAAAGAAAGAAAAGAAAGAAAGAAAGAAAGAAAGAAAGAAAGAAAGAAAGAAAAAAGAAAAAGTCTCCTGTCAGACATAAACCAGGGAGCTCAGAACTTGAGAAGGTTTCGATAGGCAAAATAGTGCACTTGGATAATGTGCTACTTTGCCATGCACTTTGCCAGGTTCCCAAGTTCAAGCACAACTCCCACCTCCCACGGCACTGAAGGAAGTGTTGAGAGACAGGAGGTACCTGGAGGAGTGGCCTATCTCCTTCTCTCCTCCTCCCCTCCCCCTCTTAACGCGGAGCTCCTTAGCACCCAGCTAAGAGGGGGAGGGCGGGGGAGAAGGAGAGAAGGAGCTAGGCCACTGCTCACAGGTCTAGTTTATAACACCCAAACTCCGCCTTCATCTCTGTCAACATGTGAGTAAGAGAGCTCAAAGTGAGCAGTTTGCCAGCCTGAGGCTCTGTAAACAGCACCAGTTATTCTCCCTGGGGCCCTTCCAGATAATGCTAAAGATCTTGCTGGGGGCCGGGTGGTGGTGTACCTGGTTGAGCGCACATTATAATGTGCAAGGAGCAGGTTTGAGTCCCCAGTCCCCACTGGCAGGGGGAATGCTTTGCAAGTGGTGAAGCAGGGCTGCAGGTGTCTCTCTCCTATCTCCCCCTTCTTTCTTGATTTCTGACTGTCTCTATTCAATAGAGATAGTTATCTCTTTATCAATAGATAAAGGTGATTTTAAAAAATAAACAAAAAAGATGCTACTGATACCTCATCTCAATAATAATAATAATAATAATAATAATAAACCCAGGCCAACCCCCCTCCCCCCATCCAGAACTGCATCTACGTGACATGCCCTCTTCTGGGAGAAAAGGTCTTGGCACTTGATGCAGGAATCCATGCCCTCTATCCCCACCACGAAGGGCTAGAAGATGCAAAAGGGACATTAGGGGGTGGCGCAGGGGGGGAGGGGAACGGGGACACTAGGCAAATACCTCACCTTCAAAGTCCTCCTGTCTGGGGATGATGCCAGCCTCTTGGGAAGGGAACACAGACCTGAGTCATCAACCTTCAAGTGAGCTAGTCAAGTTTCCAAAGATCACCAATATACCTACACATCCACTGCAAACACAAAGTATCCTGTACTGAGGTGGGCTCATTTTATGTGAGGCAACTGCATTTGTACTGCTATACAGCAATACAAATATAGCTCCAAAATTTAGTAACTTAATAGACATGTAATATATAGTTCCTGTGAGTCAAGAATTTGGTGTCTTCTTGCTCTGTCTTTATTTTAACTTTAAAAAAAAAGTCCTCAGGCTGGCAAACTGCTCACTTGGATACTGCACTGCTTTGAAGCTTCAGTGCTGTGGTGGCTTTCACTCTCAGCCCATGTCCTTGTCTTTGTCTCAAATAAGAGGCAAGGTTGACAGCATAATGATTATGCAAAAAGACTTTCATGTCTGAGGCTCTAAAGTCCCAGGATCAATTCCCTGCATCACCATAAGCCCAAGTGGATAGTGCTCTGGTCTCTCTCTCATTAAAATAAAATATATTAAAACTAAGTAAATAAGGAGTCCGGCAGTAGCACAGCAGGTTAAGTGCGTGTGGCAAAGCAAAAGGACCAGCATAAAGATCCCGGTTCGTGCCCCCAGCTCCCCACCTGCAGGGGAGTCACTTCACAGGCGGTGAAGCAGGTCTGCAGGTATCTGTCTTTCTTTCCCCATCTTCTTCTCCTCTCTCCATTTCTCTTAAGAGCGATGACATCAAAAAACAACAACAATAATAACTGCAACAATAAAAAAACAAGGGCAACAAAAGGGAAAATAAATAAATATTAAAATTAATTTAAAAATAAGTAAATAAATAAAATGGCCTCGGGAGTCGGGTAGTAACTCGGGTTAAGCGCACGTGGCTCGAAGCGCAAGGACCGGAGTAAGGATACCGGTTCGAGCCCCCGGCACCCCACCTGCAGGGGAGTCGCTTCACAGGCAGTGAAGCAGGTCTGCAAGTGTCTGTCTTTCTCTCTCTCTCTCTGTCTCCCCTCCTCTATTTCTCTCTGTCCTATCCACCGACAGCAACAACAACAATAATAATAACCACAACGATAAAAAAACAAGGGCAACAAAAGGAGAAAAAATGGTCTCCAGGAGCAGTGGATTCATGGTGCAGGCACTGAGCCCGGGCAATAACCCTGGAGGCAATAAATAAATAAATAAATAGCCTCAGGACAAAGTGGAATCATACAGGGCAATGCCATTTTAGATGTGGCGCTGGAGCGGAAACCTGGGCCACACACATATCAAGACAGCTGCACTACCACTATCTCTCCAGCCTAGCTATAGAAAATATTTCTGTTTGACATGTTTTATTTATTTTTTTATTTTCCCTTTTGTCGCCCTTTTTTTCTTTCTTGTAGTTATTATTGTTGTAGTTATTGATGTCGTCATTGTTAGGACAGAGAGAAATAGAGAGAGGAGGGGAGGACAGAGAGGGGGAGAGAAAGACAGACACCTGCAGACCTGCTTCACCGCCTGTGAAGCGACTCCCTTGCAGGTGGGGAGCAGGGGGCTCGAACTGGGATCCTTAAGCGGGTCCTTGAGCTTTGCGCCACGTGAGCTTAACCCGCTGCACTACCGCCTAACTCCCTGTTGTTGTTATTTTGTTTGTTTCATTTTTGTTTTTTACCAGAGCACTGTTCAGCTCTGGCTTATGGTGGTGTGGAGGACTGAGCCTGAGACTTTGGAGTCTCTTTGCCTAACCATTATGGTATCTACCCTCTGTCCTATTTTCCTATTTATTATATTTCCTTTTCTTTTTTTTTTTTTTTTTTTTGCCTCCAGGGTTATTGCAGGGGCTCAGTGCCTGCACCATGAATCCACTGTTCCTGGAGGCCATTTTCCCCCTTTTGTTGCCCTTGTTGTAGCCTTGTTGTGGTTATTATTGTTATTGCTTTTTTAATATTTATTTATTCCCTTTTTGTTGCCCTTGTTGTTTTATTGTTGTAGTTATTATTGTTGTCGTCATTGTTGGATAGGACAAAGAGAAATGGAGAGAGGAGGGGAAGACAAAGATAGACACCTGCAGACCTGCTTCACCACTTGTGAAGTGACTCCCCTGCAGGTGATGGGGGGGGGGGCTCGAACCGGGATCCGGTCCTTGCTTTGCACCTACAGCCGGACTCCCATTATTGTTATTGTTGATGTTGTTCTTTGTTGGATAGGACAGAGAGAAATGGAGAGAGGAGGGGATGACAGAGAGGAGGAGAGAAAGACAGACACCTGCAGACCTGCTTCACTACCTGTGAAGCGACTCCCTGCAGGTGGGGGGCTCGAACGGGGATCCTTATGCCGGTCCTTGAGCTTTGCGCTGTGAGCTTAACCTGCTGCGCTACCTTCCGACTCCCTGCACTCCCCCCCCCCCCCATTTATTATATCTTAATGAGAGACAGACCAGAGCACCACTCAGCTCTGGTTTATGGTGATGCAGAGAACTGAACATGGAAAGTTAGTCTCAGGTATGAGTCTTTTTGCATAACCATTATGCTGTGTTGCCAGCTCCTAAAAGATATGAAAAAAAGAAGAAAACAACTGTTGGGTAGTGATTTGCCATGTGTAAGACCAAGGTTTGAGCCCAGCCTCCACCACAATGAAGGAAGCTTTGGTGCTTTAGTGTTAGACAACAAAAATAAATATTGCAGGTGGTGCAAAGCGCAAGGACTGGCTTAAGGATCCCTGTTCAGGATCCCGGTTCGAGCCCCCCCCCCCCCCCCCCCCCGCAGGGAAATCACTTCACAAGCAGTCATGTAGGTCTGCAGTTGTCGATCTTTCTCTCCCCCTCTCTATCTTCCCCTCCTCTCTCAATTTCTCTCTGTCCTATCCAACAATGACATCAATAAGAATAATAATAATTACAACAATAAAACAAGGGCAACAAAAAGGAATAAAGTATTTTAAATTAAAAATAAATATTAAAGATATAAAAATACATTTTCTGGGCCAGAAAAATACCTCACCTGGACAGGAGCCTGTTTTGGCTGGCCTCGCTTCCACTGAAATGTGAGGGCTCTCAGTGCTATGGTCTTTCCCTGTCCAAAAAAAAAAAAAGTCAGCCTTGGGCCCTTGAAATAGCTCATTTGAAAAGTGTGCTGTTTTGCTATGTAAGTGACCTAGGTTTGAGCCCAACCCCCACATAGAAAAGAAGCTTCCGTGCTGTAGTCTCTTTCATTTCTGCTCTGCCTCTACTAAAGAAAAAAAAAGAGTAACCAAACTGTCCCTCTCATATCGCGAGAATTAACTGTGTTGGTTGGGGTGGCACAGAACTTGGTAGTAGGTTCAATGTTAAGTTATACCTTGAAATCTTAAGAGAATTTAATTACTGAAATAATTGTTTGTTTTCTTTTGTGATGAGTCTGGGTCTCTGGCATGTGCAATTTTTATTGGGCTCACTTATTCAGACAGGGTGCGACAAGGAAGAGGCTTCTATGCTCTACCCCTTAAACTAGTCCCCTGAATGGAAAATGGAGGATGGGGGAGATAGTATAATGGTTATGCTAAGAATTTTCAAGCCTGAGGCTCTAAAGTCCCAAATTCAATCCTCCCATACCACCGTAAACCAGACCTGAAGAGTGATGTGGCAAAGTAGTAACAGAATAAAAAATAAATAAAATGCAAACGGAATAAACAACATTAGCAGGCGAGGAGATTGAGATTTTTTTGTTCTACCAATCATATTTTCAAACCCAATGTACTGTTTTAAGACGAGCTCAATACTCTTATTCATTGTTCTTATGCTGAGTCGCCTAAGAAAACACGACCCGCTGCTTAGTAAATGTGGTTTAGTGCAAGGAACTAAAAAAAATAAAATTCATTTAAGTGATCTTTTTAAACTTTACCATCATATACATAGCTCAAGGGTGACGGGGATAAGATGTATCACCCTAGTACTCGTTATTAAAGCCCAAGCAACTCGCAAAGCCGCCTTCCGGAACAGGGAAGTATGGCGCTGACCGCGCTGCAGGACAGATCAACACGTGGCCCCGCAGAAGCCCGGAGCTGCTGGTGCAGGGGAGCGAGCGGCTCTACCTCTCCAGCTGGCACCCTCATTTTCAAAAACAGTGAATGAAATACCATCTTGAAGCAACAGGGGGTCGTGTGGGGGCATCGCGTCTCTTGCTCGGTCCGCTGCGGTGCGCCCAGGAGCGAAGGGCGCACGGCCCTCGGGGAGAGTCGTCTCCGTGCAAGGAGCGGGTGGTGCAAGGGCGTGGGCTGCGGGCTGAGTCGGGGGTCGCCTAGGATCAGACACTGAAAAGTGTCACCATGAGCGGCGCGAAGCCTCCGACTCCAGTTTCCGCCGAGCTCGGGAGCTCACAATTTATGTGGTGAGAATATGAGGGCAAAAAGCACAGTTTCAAACCGTTCTTTTTTTTTTTTCTTTTTTTGCGGCCTGTGCTATCACAGCGTAGTGCGCGTCCCGGGCAACCCAAATAACCCACGCCGCGGAGGAGGCCGGAAAAGGCCTGCCCGCCCGCGCTGCTGCCATCCACCCCCGCAATCCGGGCGAGACCACTCCGATGCACCCCTCTGTGTGCCCGTAATGGTATCGCCCCCAGCATCTGATAGGCTGTCGATGGGGGCGTGGCCTCCGGACCCTAGTTCTGCGCGCCGGAGCGCACTCACCGCAGTGCGAGACGGGCCAGGAGCGGGCGCCATGGTGAGGAGTGGTGGCGGGATTTCGAGCGAGGCAGAGGCCGTGGTTTGGGCCCGGGCCCGGGTCCGGGTCGGATCTCGGACCCGAGCCCGAGTGTGCCTTGGGAGCGGGGCCGGGTCAAGGCGGGGGCCGCACTGACGCCCGCGATCCGGCTCCCGTTTCAGGTGCTGCTACACGTGCTGTTCGAGCACGCGGTCGGCTACGCGCTGCTGGCGCTGAAAGAAGTGGAGGAGATCAGCCTGTTGCTGCCGCAGGTGGGTGAAAGGGGGGCTTGCCGCCTGCGCTCAGCCCCTCGCCCGCGCGGGCCCCAGCATGCATCGCGCGCTCCCACGTGGCCACCGCGCTGCAAGGAGGGGGGTCCTTAATGATCAGAATTGCGTTGCCATAGAGAAACAAGCCTCCGGGCTGCTACCCTGCATGCGTGGAACGCCGTCATCTAGGGCCTATTCATTCGTATACTTAAAACAGCTTTTTTCCTTTTGTTTGATGAGATTTGAGAAGGGAGGGGGAGAGATCGGGAGAAACACACCTGCAGGTGGGGGCCAGGGCCCTTGGCACAGAACAGGATTTAAGTGCTGGTAAGCTTGGCTTACTGCACTCTGGGGACAAGAAAGCCATCCGTCATCCTTTCCCCCCCGCCCCAGGTGGAGGAGTGCGTACTCAACCTAGGCAAATTCCACAAGATCGTTCGCCTCGTGGCCTTTTCTCCCTTTGCCTCGTCCCAAGTTGCCTTGGAAAATGCCAACGCTGTGTCAGAAGGTACGTCTGATTTAGAGAAGCAGGTTCTAAGGAACTTTGTGATAGCCTCTTATCTAATTTTTCCTAAGGGTGTGTGTGTGTGCGCGCGCGCCTGTGTTTCATAGGTACGGGGCCTAATGTTTTTAGAGGAGGAGTAGATAGCATAATGGTTATGGAAAGAGACTGATTGTCATGCCTGAGGCTCCATAGTTCAATCCCCACCCCATACCACCTTAAACAAGAGCTAAGCAGTGCTCTGGTAAAACATACAAAAAATAAAATAAATGGTAGCTGTGCAAAACTAATTTCACTCCTGAGGCATCAAAGATCCCAGGTTCAATTTCTAGCACAAGCCAGAATTGAACTGTGCTCTGGTAGAAAAGAAAAAAGGTAAACTATAAAAAAACTTTACTACCGGAAGTCGGGAGGTAGCAGCGGGTTAAGTGCACGTGGTGCAAAGCACAAGGACCAGCTTAAGGATCCCTGTTCCAGGCCTCCCCCACCAGCAGGGGTCGCTTCACAGGCGGTGAAGCAGGTCTGTAGGTGTGTCTTTCTCCCCCTCTGTCTTATTCTCTCAATTTCTTTCTGTCCTATCCAACTACAACATCAATCACTACAACAGTGGGGAAATAAAATATTTAAAAAATAAATTTACTGCCTTTTTTATAAAGAGTTTACTTACTCATGAGAAAGATAGGCAGAGAAAGAACCAGACATTACTCTGGTACATGTGCTGCTGGGTATTGGACTTGGGGCCTGATGGTTGAGGATCTAGTGCTTTATCCATTCCCAGACCACAGATTTATTACTTTGATTGGATAGAGACAGCCAGAAACCGAGAGGCAGCAGCACTACTTTACCACTCAAAAAATTTTGCCCCTGATCGTGCTGATGGAGGCTGGGGGCTTAAATCCGGGTCCTTGCACGTTATAACATGTGCACAAACAGGTGCACCATCAAACCCCCCCCACCAGGATATTCTTAGGTAGAGAATTGAAGAATTAGGTGTTATTTAAAATACATAATCTGAGGTGTAGGCTGTTGCCGGTGGGCATTCTTTTTTAAGATTAGTGTGAAAGACCCATACATTAGTCTGGCATGTGGGTACCAAGGATTGAACCCGGGACCTCATGCTTGAGAATAATGCTTAATAGAGTGAGATCATCACTCCGGCACATGGGTTTTTTTGTTTTGTTTTTACCAGAGAACTGGTCAGTTCTGGCTTACGGTGGTTCTGGGATTGAACTTGAGAATTAATGAGCTTCAGGAATGAGTCTCTTGCAGGACCATTAGGCTATCTACCATCTGCATATGCGATCTTGGGGCCCTGCAAGTTCAGTGCTTGTGAATGTGGTATTCTTGGGATGATTAATGTTAAATTCAAAGCTTTACTGCTTTGTTCAATTGGTTAGGAGCAAGGAAGATGGTTCCAGAGGCCACTTCCTCCCATAGTTGATCAGGCTTTGCAATGATGACTTGATTCTGTCAATCCCCTGAGTGCAATCGCTGATGTCAGAGTGTCTCTGAGCAAAGCCTGGAGGAAAAGGGTCTAGCCAGGCATGCCATCCCAGCATGCTTGTGGACTAATGTGAGATTATTCTGTCACTTATCAAAGAATTAAGAAGACAGGGCTTTTTTTATCATTTAAGCCGCACTTCAGCGTGTTAGTGGGAATTCTGTTCTTGCCCTGAGGTGTTGTTCATGAGGACCTCCGCCTGCTATTGGAGACCCACCTGCCATCCAAAAAGAAGAAAGTGCTCTTGGGAGTTGGCGACCCCAAGATTGGTGCTGCTATACAGGAGGAGTTAGGATATAACTGCCAGACTGGAGGTGTAATAGCTGAGATTATTCGAGGTGAGACTCATTGTCTGACATGGGTGAAGGGGTTCCTAGGGGCTAATAGGCTATTCAGGGTTGTTTCTGGGAAGTGCTCCTCACAGTCCCACCCTCCTCTAGGAATCCGCCTACACTTCCACAACCTGGTGAAGGGTCTGACAGATTTGTCAGCTTCTAAAGCCCAACTTGGGCTGGGACACAGCTACTCTCGAGCCAAAGTTAAGTTTAATGTGAACCGAGTGGACAACATGATCATCCAGTCTATTAGTCTTCTGGACCAACTGGATAAGGACATTAATACCTTCTCTATGCGTGTCAGGTAAGGATGACCCATGAGGACAGAGTCGGGCCTGTGGTTTTAGCTGATTTTGGATCCTGATACCAGGACCAGCTTCTGGGATAGTGTTAACCCTCCTGGTGCTTACCACAGGCTGTGTTCTTGTCGCTGACTGTATAGAAAAAGGAGGCAGAGCGAAAAACCCCATATACACCTCAGCCCAGGCTCCTTGCCCGGTCTGCATTGTGAATGGGGGAACATGTGTTTTCATAGGATGTGGCTGTAGTTTGACATAAGCACTAAGGTCAGGGAGTAACTGTGGCCTTTTGCAGGGAATGGTATGGCTATCACTTCCCTGAGTTGGTGAAGATCATCAATGACAATGCTACATACTGCCGCATCGCTCAGTTTATCGGAAACCGAAAGGAGCTTAATGAAGAAAAACTAGAGCAGCTGGAGGAGCTGACGATGGATGGAGCCAAGGCGAAGGCTATTCTGGATGCCTCGCGCTCCTCCATGGGTCAGTATAGAACGTAACCGAAACGGGGTCAGGACAGTGCATGTCTGGCTCCTGCGTTCACACTTGTTTTCCTAGGAATGGATATATCGGCCATTGACTTGATAAACATTGAGAGCTTCTCCAGTCGAGTGGTGTCTTTGTCTGAATACCGCCAGACCTTACACACTTACCTGAGATCCAAGATGAGCCAAGTAGCTCCCAGCCTGTCAGCCTTAATCGGGGAAGCGGTATGTCAGTGGGGGACATAAAAAAATGGGATAAGAGGTATTAACCAGACTATCTTGCATTGCTGCTCTTTGACCAACCATCTCTGGACTGGGGGTGGGGAGAAAGGGTACTGGTGATACCAGCTAATCTGTCTTCCTTGAATTTTTTTTCCCAGGTAGGTGCACGTCTTATTGCGCATGCTGGCAGTCTCACCAACCTGGCTAAGTATCCGGCATCCACAGTGCAGATCCTTGGGGCTGAAAAGGCCCTGTTCAGGTACCAGTGAGGGCACCTGCCCACATTCAGGTGCTACTTCTGGTGCCCAGTGCTTGTCTGGGAATCATGGTGATGGCTAACCAGGACTCCCTGACCTATACTGATCACTGCTATCTATGGGAGTGACGGCCAGTTCTGGTGTCTGAGTGATTCCCAGGGCCCAGCAAAGGGACAAAGTTTCCAGGTCAGCCACATTGGGTGCCTTCCTTCTGCCTCTGGGAGATAGCTGTGGAATGGCAGGAGGTGGGGTGGGGTGGGGTGGGCTAGACTCAGCCTGACGAGGTTCACTCTGGAAAATAGGGGAATTAGGAGGGGCTAGGGAGGAGAGGGCTTTGACTAATGGTTGACATTGCTGATCTTAAAAATCTTCATTGAATGTTCTCTCAGAGCCCTGAAGACAAGGGGTAACACTCCAAAATATGGACTTATTTTCCATTCTACCTTCATTGGCCGAGCAGCTGCCAAGAACAAAGGCCGTATCTCCAGATATTTGGCAAATAAATGCAGTATTGCCTCACGAATTGACTGCTTCTCTGGTATGGGAGAGGTATTAGTACTTAAGAAAAGGGAGGGGGGAGGCTAATTATCTTGGCTTCTACAATGATGTCAGTATTTTTCGTCAACAGCAGTTCACCTAGTGAGTGTTGATACCTTGGGTCTGAGTGAAGCTAAGAGTAGAGGGGATTAACTGGCACAGGGACTGTTTGACCCCTGGAAGCTTGACAGTCTTTTTTTATATATACATACACGTGTCTAGAGGTACCCACAAGTGTATTTGGAGAGAAGCTTCGAGAACAAGTTGAGGAGCGTCTGTCCTTCTATGAGACCGGAGAGATTCCACGAAAGAATTTGGAAGTCATGAAGGAGGCAGTGGTTCAGGTCAGTTTGAACTTAGATAGGTGGGAGCAACCATTGCTGGCTGTTGGAGGTGATGAACTATTATTAGCCTGACTTTGTAGACTGGAGGCAAAAAAACTGATTTAATGAGCCTGATCCAACAAAGTCTAAAAGGAGATCTGGATAAAGAGGTCAGCAGATCCTTTTAGCACTTTTTTTTGGCCAGGCAGGGGAAGCTGCTGCAGAGATTACTAAGAAAATGGAGAAACAAGAGAAGAAGCGCCTGAAGAAGGAAAAGAAACGCCTAGCTGCACTTGCCCTTGCTGCTTCAGAAAACAGCAGTAGTGCTCCAGAGGAGTGTGAGGTCAGTGGGCAGATGGGCCAAGGTCCTAGGTGTAAGGTTTTCAGCAGCTGGTTAAAATGAAGGATGTGCTACATTACTAATCCATGGTCTGTCCAGGTTTTTGGACTAAAATGAGGATATGCAACATCTAAAACTACCTCTTGATTCTATAGGAAGGAGATAGGTGCTGAGAGAACTTGCTCAAGAGCCCAGAGAATGGTTGTAGCATACACTTGTTCCCTGGGCAAGTGTGTTCTGTCCTCGGCTGCCTCTCAGGAGTCCTCAACTGGGGGTAGTGTAAATTCCTGCTTGTTCTCAAGTGTGTCTGGAGGTGGTAGCATTTCACAGTGGGGATGGGGTATTTTTTAAGGATTGTTTCAGAGTCCTCTAGGATTTGGCATGACTCAATTGCCTGGCATGGTGGGGTTTTTTTTCTATAGTGGATGGGATTAGAAACACATTGGGGTGTGGTTTTCCAAAACTCAAATGATAATTCTAACATTGCCACCAATCTCTATACTTTGGTTACCAGATCATACAATGAATGACACTGTCTTCATGCCCTTTCCTCCTCCTTAGGAGATAAGTGAAAAACCAAAAAAGAAGAAAAAGCAAAAACCCCAGGTTCCTCAGGAAAATGGAATGGAAGAAGAGCTACCTGTTTCCAAACCCAAGAAAAAGAAATCTTTTTCCAAGGAGGAGTTAGTTAATAGTGACCTTGAAGAAACAACCAGCACTGTTAATCTTCCTAAGAGGAAGAAGTCTCCCAAAGAGGAAGCAGTGAGTGATCAAGAAGAGACAAAGGTTGTTACCAAGAAAAAGAAAAGAAAATTCACTGAGGAGCCACCCAGCAGTGGGCCCGATGAGGCTGCTGGCACTAAGAACAGCTCCAAGAAAAAGAAAAAAAAACTATCTCAGAACAACTGAAATGAACATTATCCCCAACCCCAATAAAAACAAATTAACAAAAGCTGACAATTAAATGTTTTTATTTTTATTTAACACCTGTACTGATGTGGGTGGGGGTTAAGGGTGGGATAGGGCAGCAATGACAGCCTCAGTGAAGTCGTGGCAGGTGGCATAACCACCCATGTCTGAAGTTCGGACCTGTGGGGGAGAATTGTCATCATCCCTGTCAGTGTGGCCTAGGCACTATCCCTAATGCCCTCCCCACCCTCCAGTAATCCAGTCCCCTTAAGGAAGCCAGCCCCAGGACAACCTAGGCTCTGCCCAGGAGATGATGTAATTGGTCTATTGGTTTTAAGGGCTCTTCTGGTTGGTCCACTGTACTGAAGGGATGTGTAGGTAGTATGGTCCTTGTTAGGTTGAAAGGAATAAAGGGCTCTAGCCCCCATGAGGGTGCAGGTGGCCGATGACAGACTTGATGAAGTCGGTTGTGGTGCTGTAGCCGCCCATGTCTCGAGTCCGTACCTACAGCAACCACCGGCAACAGCCGTGGGGAAGAAAAGAGAGCCCATGAAGGGGGGGTAGGGCAATGTGATGAGGAAATGGTAGGACCAGGAAGAGGTGACAGCAGAGAAGCAAGGAGGTGGCCAGGTTTAGAAGAGCACAGACCCATCTGCTCTGGTTGAACCAGAACTACTACTCAAGCTAGATGATGGCGTGGGAAGGACAGCTGAGCATGAAGTGAGATGAGAAATGTAGATCGGAGACAGATGATGCCTTGGAAGGAAATGGACCAAGTGGAAAGAAAGGCCAGGAGAATGCAAATGCAGGTGAAGGTGGTCTTCCAAGTGTGAAGAGAAATCTGACACCTGCCTATGTCCCCCCACCTCCTCCAGCCTTGGGTGTAGTTCCCCCAGAATGCTGCAAGTCCTGCAGTAAAACCACGCATAAAAGGCTCAGGATGGAGCAGGAAAGGGAATAACAGCAGGTGGGAACTGTAAGAGCAAGGTGGAGAACAGCCCTGAGAAGCAAATGACAGGACGTGGGGAAGATCAGAAAGCATGTTCTGGAGACCCCAAGTCAGATTCGCCAGAGAGCAGAGCTAAGGTCCTGAACCCCACAGCCTTAATAAACTCACCTTGCCGACTTTGATCACCTTCTTCACAGCATCTGCTATCATATTGGAGTGGTACTCAAGACTGTTAACATAGACGAGAAACTTTTTTTTGAGATTCCCTCCACAACTGACTTTCCCACTCGTGAAGCCCTCACAACACCTCACCCCGAGCCTACCATGACTTACTTAAGATGCCGCAGCATATTGGAAGCTGACAGTAGCATGGCTGTGGGGTTGGCTATATTCCTGCCCACTGCCTGGGCAAATGGGTGCCTTGCGCCCTATGGAGAGGCGGGTTAGAATCACTGGATACAGACATACAGAGACTGAAATTAAGGCAGAGTACTATGAGCAAGGCCAAGGTTACTTAGGAAGGGGAACCTTGACGTCAGAAGAAAGCAGCCACACTCACCGTCTCAAAGACTGCATACTCAGCACTGTAGCTCTCGCCAGGCACTACACCAGCTCCTCCAACCAGCCCAGCAGCCAGGTTGTCAATAATGTTGCCATAGAGATTAGGCATCACAAGCACATCAAATTGGTAAGGATTCTGCACCAGCTAGAAGGCAAAAAGTGGACACAGAGAAGTGAATTCCATTTCCATCCCTCAGCACCATGAGAGCTGAGGTAAACATAGGAAGGGGAAGCCTCACCTGCATGCAGCAGTTGTCTATAATCATTGTCTCAAACTTGATTTTGGGGTACAGTTCAGCAACTTCCTCACAGCACTGTAGGAACAACCCATCCCCAAGTTTCCTGTCCATGGACCAAAGTGTACAGATTCAGTCAAGGGAGCACAGAGAGTTATCTCCCCAAGAGCATACCCCATACAATGCCATGTCCCTCACATGATGTTGGCCTTGTGGACAGCTGTAACCTTGCCCCGTCCCTTCTTAGTGGCATAGTCAAAGGCAAATTTAGCAATCCGCTGAGATTTGGTTCGAGTGACAATCTTCAAGCACTCAATCACGCCCCTTGCACTCTAGGTGAGAAGAGAGAAGTAGGTGGGTGATGCTATAAAGGGAAGAAGCCATGCTTCTCTCCTACCTTTGCCCCTGCCCTTCCCAATTTCTGGGGCCTCACCTCGTGTTCCAGAGAACTATACTCGCCTTCTGTCTGCTCTCGAATGATCACCAGATCTAGATTATTGTGTCTAGTCATGTAGCCAGGAAGTGACTTCACATGGACAACATTGGCAAACAAATCCAATTTACGCCTGGGGGTGGGGCACAAGCATCAGCACAGTACCTTGTTTCCCAGTACCTCCTTTCACCCACAGGACCCCACCCCTCACTTACCTCAGACGCATATCATATGAGGCTAGTTCCCCTTTGTACTCCATTGGGGTATGGATCTTTCCTGCATGAGAAAAGTTGGGAAAGAGATATCAAGCACAGACTCCCAAGGTAACCCAGATGTTGTCCAATCCCTTCAGGTATAGAACACAACCCAGACTTCCCCATGCCACTCCTGACTAAGACTGCTTTATGTCTGGAAGGGACATGCCTGAGTCACTGGGAGCAGCAGTTATACAGAGGTTGAAATCAAGAGCAAAGGAGCATGATGTAGCTAATACAAGAAATATTTTTTATACAAGTACAAACTATTGTATTCACTGTCAAATGTAAAATAGTAATCCCCCAATAAAAAGGGGGGAAGAAAAAAAATTTTGTCCACTGTTTCTTTTTTTTAATTATTTATTTTCCCTTTTGTTGCCCTTGTTGTTTAACATTGTTGTGGTTATTGATGTCATCGTTGTTGGATAGGACAGAGAGAAATGGAGAGAGATGGGGAAGACAGAGGGGGGAGAGAAAGGCAGACACCTGCAGACCTGCTTCACCGCCTGTGAAGCGAATCCCCTGCAGGTGGGGAGCTGGGGGCTCGAACCAGGATCCTTACGCCGGTCCTTGTGCTTTGCGCCACCTGCGCTTGACCCGTTGCTCTACCGCCCAACTCCCCACTGTTTCATTTTTAGTCACCGTTTTTAATTTGAAACTTAGATAATCTAAAAATGGACTTTTACTATCAAAGAAGAACCTAGGTTTAGAGATTGAGAATGCCAAGGCAAGGCATCTGTAACCTATTTGACATTTTTTTGAACCAACAACTTACCAAGTATCAACTGTATGCCAGACACTACAGATATCAACCACAAAACATAACTCTTGCCCTTAAGAGGCTAACAATGCCTTGGAGGAGAAAAATAATATGAAAGCCACAATGAGGTATTAACATGCAAAAGAGCATAGAGAAGAAATTCCCTTTAGTAATATCAGAAAGTGACATTTCAGTCAGAGTACTGTAGGTTGAAGAGTGGTCCCCAAACTCACAGAACCCATTTATTTGATCTTATTTAGGGAAATGGTGCCTGCAGACATAAGTCAGAGATAGCAGTACTGAGGGAGAGAGGAGAAGAAGGAAGAAGAAGGATGGAAGGAGAAAGGAAGGGGTTTTATATGAGAGAGAAAAATACAACAGAAGTATGGACCAGAAAAAAAAAAAGCCTTACTTGAAGTAATGCACCATTACAAGCCAAGGACCACCAAGGAATGCCAGAGGTAGCGTGGCAGGCCAACACCTTAATTTCAGAACTCTGCCTCCTGAACTAAGTACATTCCTGTTATTTTAAGGCACGAGGTTTGTGGTAATCTGTTATGCCAGTCCTAGGGGAATTTTTTTTTTTAATGATAGACTATAGCACTGCTCAGCTCTGGCTGATGGTGGTGCTGAAAACTGAACCTGGGGCTGTGGAGCCTCGGGCATGAAAGCTGTCTGCATAACCATTATGTTATCTTTGCAGCCCTATCCTAGGAAATGAACAGTGAGAAAGAAAACTGCTAAAAGGAAGTATCAAGAAATAACATTCTGGGTAGAAGGAACAGCACAAAAATCACGCCAATACATAAGCTTAGAAACTTAGTTTCATGTGATCAAAGCTCAGTATAAGTGTTATGGAAACAAAAGGCAGAAAAACTAAGGGTCATCTCATAAAAAGCTTACTTTTGGATGCTAAGGGTGGGCCTGACAAAGTCTTGCCGGTTTTTCCAGGACAAGAGATGTAGAAGATGTACTGCAGATGCAAAAGCTAAAACCAAATAATCTAGTAAGAGATTAAATTAGAAAAGTAGGAGAAAATACAGAAGAAAGAGGTGAGTAAATGTGGCATTCTAGAAACTATGAATAACAAAAATGCCCATGACAGTTTAGTCTTGAAGCTTGCATTGTCAGCTGCAGCATCTCACCTCCTTGGTTCCAAATAAGACAAAACAAATATAACAGTATGGGGAGAAAAGAACATAAAGAACATTTGTGCATTTGCTTTTAAGTGACGCGTGGCCAGGGTGGCAAACATACCAATGATGGCCACCTTGTTGTCCTTCATAGAACTCAGCACCTGCTCCAGCTTTTCCTCGGATGCCATATTCTGCACCTCACTCAGGTGATGCTCCTGGAACTCCACTGGGACAGAGGCAGCCTTCAGGAACAGATCCCCAAATTGGCAGGATCAGGATGGAGTGAATCCTATCCAGCCCACCCCATCGGCCCTGCTGGCCGAGGTCCCCTGGTCACTAACCTTGAACACCTCCTTGACAGCGTGCATCAGCTCTGGGCCCACGCCGTCTCCCGGCAGCATGGTCACAGGGAACGCGCCCTCCACCTTCACGTCCTCCGCCTGCGGGCGGGCCCAGAGCTAGAGCTGGTGTGCGGGCTAGGGTGGGAGTAGGGTCGGGGTGCGGCGGCGGGGTGTGGGGGGGAATAAAGGGTAGGAGGGGAGAATGCCAGAGAAGCAAGTCAAAAGCACAGGGCAGTGCAAGAGACTGGAGCCAAACAGGCACTTACTTGGCTCCGCGAGGCGGCTTGCGCCACCGTGGAGGTACACAGACTCCTCCATGGACCAGGGTTCGGGGTGGCGACCAGCGCCTGTGACAGAGACACAGATGCCTGTGAAGTCGGGTCTGGGACACCAGAACCTGAAACCTGCGGTGAACTTAGCACAAACCCGCCGCTCTCCCGCCGCCCCCTGTCCGGCAGACCCCTGGGCCTCACTCGGGTCAGCCAGCGGACACCGCACAGAGCCGCCATGACCTCCTCGGAAAGTCGCGCGGAAGTGACGCCAGAACTTCGCGCGGCGCTCTACGCTGACTTCCTGTCGGCCGGGAAGCGGCGCGGTGCGCTAGTGCTTTGATCGTAGACGTTCTTCGTTGTTTCTTAGTCCTTCTGGGCGCTTTTTACCTATTCTGTTAACGCTCGGTTCCCATGTTCACCTTAAAACTTCAGCATAGCACTGAAGGTGATTATGACGTGCCGGCGAGATAGCTCACCTGGGAGGGCGCTTGCTTTGCCCGCGTGGGGTCGGGGTTGGAGCTCCCAGCTCACCACGTGGAAGCCCTGTGACACTGGGGCAGGGCTGGGGGGAAGCTCCGTCCTAGTGCAGTAGTCAGTCTCTTTAAAAGAAAATGTGGGGGCCGGGGTGGTTGGCGCACCTGGTTGAGCGCACAAGTTACGATGAGCAAGGACACAGGTTCGAGCCCCCGGTCTCCACCTGTAGGGAGAAAGCTTTGCAAATGGTGAAGTGAAGCAGGACTGCCGGTATCTGTCTCTCTCCCTCTATCTCCCCCTTCCCTCTCGATTTCTGGCTGTTACTATCAAATAAAAAAGAAAAGAAAATGTGCCGGGAGTGATGAAAATCCCTAGCGATGACAGAACATTTAAAAGAGCCACCGGGAAGTGGCAAAGAAAGTCCTTAGTTGATCCTGGAATGGCATTGCCAGTGATGTTCTACTCATTCTATCACTCATAAATAAATACATCTTTTAAAAAAAAAAAAAAAGCTAGAAAAGGGCTGGGGAGATAGCACAATGGTGATATCAGAAGACTTTTAAGGCCTGTGGCACCAAATGTTCCAAATTCAATCCCAATCACCACCATAAGTCAGAGCTGAGCAGTGTTCTTTTAAAAGTAATTATATATATATATGTTTATCAAATGAGGACCTGAGTTTAAGAACACTGAGACAATGCTGGAGAACCTGACTTTTCATGGTTTTGAGTCTTTGTGTTTATTATCCCTTTAGGCAGTATTCACCATAAGGCTCTAGAGGTGATAATGAAAACACTGGGAGGAGGTATGCCCTGGTTATCTCATTACCATCTCCTACCCTGCCTAGCTCCTCTGTATTAAATATCCTCTTTTCCTTTCTAAGTGTGACTGACTGCAGGGGTTTTTCAGAATGCCTTTTTGATCGTTCTGTAATCAGCTCTGGGGCTTCACCAACTCTGGTGCTGACTTTTTCAGAGAAGGGGACAAACACACCACAGCAGTATTCTGTCATATGTAATTCTAGGAATTGAATTTAGGACTTCATACTTGAGAGTTCAAAACTATGCACACTGTGCTGCTTCCCAGGCTGCCTTTTTGCTCTTTTAAAATTCCAGCTACTGCTGGGAGAGATAGCATGATGGTTATGCAAACAGACTCTCATGCCTGAGGCTCCTGGGCCCCAGGTTCAGTCCCCCACACCAACATAACCCAGAGCTGAGCGCTGCACTGGCTAAAAAAATTTTTTTTTTAAATTCCAGTTACATGACCAGGGAGGTGGTGAGAGCCCCAAGAGAGATGAGGGAGGGGTAGGTAGCACAATGGTTATGCAAAGAGACTCTTATGCCTAAGGCTCTGAAATCCCAGGTTCAGTCTCCCACACCACCATAAACTAGAGCTGAGCAGTGCTCCGGTAAAAAGAAAAAAATAAAAGAAAAAGAGAAAAAGGAAGGAAATAAGAAACCACAAGACTCTTGAAGCAGAGGAGTTGGCACAGTGATCATATTTTCATAAAAGAGGAAATCAGCAAATAAGCCATGGGGATTAAGGGGGGAAAGTTCAGAAAATTAAATAGGAAGGGCACATTATTTTGTCAAATTTTCAGAAAGAATCATATTAACTATGAGTTTATTCTAATAACTAGTTGGGTGACTATGGAGAATTTTATGTATACCCAGGATGTGAATGCATAAAGTCCCAGGTTCAACCCTGGCACAGATATACCAGAGTTGAATGGTGCTCAAAACTAACTCTCTCTCTCTTTCTCCCTCTCCCTCCCCCTCTATCTCCATGTATCTCAGTCTTTCACTAAAATAAAATATTTTTTTTAAAAAATATTGACAAGATTAGATAATAAATGTGAATGAGCAAATGAAAACTGCTTTGTAAATATAAGGGTGTTATAAGTATTGAGATAGTTAAAATATTAACATAACATACAATGTTAATGTAATATTTCCATCACCACCCATATATTCCATTAAATAAAACAAGAGGATATCACCATTTTGCCCACCTAGATTATCCAGTTTCAGCTTCCACACCGCTAATGCCAACCACCACCATTTTCCATCTAATATCTCTTTCTAGTAAAGAAAAAGGAGATTCATCCATCCTACTGTGAAAAATTTTTAAAAAGAACTTTCTATTTTTTAAAAAAATATGTATTTATTCCCTTTTGTTGCCCTTATTGTCTTATTGTTGTAGTTATTATTGTTGTCATCGTTGTTGGATAGGACAGAGAGAAATGGACAGAGTTGAGGAGACAGAGAAGGGGAGAGAAGACTAGACACCTTCAGACCTGCTTCACCGCCTGTGAAGTGACTCCCCTGCAGGTGGGGAGCCAGGGATTCGAACCAGGATCCTTAAGCTGGTCCTTGCACTTTGTGCCACCTGCGCTTAACTTTTTTTTTTATTGCTGTTTTTACATTCAACAGTAAATACAATAGTTTGTACATGCATAACATTCCCCAGTTTCCCATTTAACAATACAACCCCCACTATGTCATTTATCATCCTTCATGGACCTGTATTCTCTCCACCCACCCACCCCAGAGTCTTTTACTTTGGTGCGATATGCCAATTACATTTCAGGTTCTACTTGTGTTTTCGTTTCTGATCTTGTTTTTCAACTTCTGCCTGAGTTAACTTTTTTTTTTATTGCCACTAGAATTACTGCTGGATGCCTGCATAACAAATCCACCACTCCTGGTGGTTTTTTTTTTTTTTTAATGGTGATAGAAATTGAGAGAAAAGGGGAAGATAGAGGAGAAAGAGGGACATCGGCAGCACTGCTTCACCACCTGTGAAGCAACTCCCCTGCAGATGGGGAGCTGGGGCTCGAACCAGGATCTTTATGCCAGTCCTTGCGCTTTGCGCCACCTGCATTTAACCCACTGTGCTACCGCCCGACTCCCAGATTCAGGTTCTTGTACATGGTGATGTGTGCACTCTACCAGGTGCACCATTGCCCAGCTCCTAAAAGTATATTTTGTGTTATTATAGGAAATTTGGAGTGGGGAAAAATTAGGGTACCACAACTTTTAAAAGATTTATTAGTTAATGAAAATGAGAGAAAGAGAGAGGGCATCACTCTGGCACATGCAGTGCCAGGTATCAAACATTAGGCTTGAGAGTCCAACACCTTTTCCAACCTTCCAGGCTATATATTTACTTATTTATTGTTGGGGGGAGACTGTAATGTTTAAAAATTCTTATTTCAGAGCCAGGTGGTGTTGCACCTGAAACACCTGTTTCAAGCCCCTGGTACCCACCTGCAGGAGAAAAGTTTCACAATGGGTGAAGCAGGGCTACAGGTGTCTATCTCTTTCCCTCTATCTCCCCCCTCTTTTTTTTTTGTCTCCAGGGTTAACGCTGGGGCTCAGTCCCTGCACCACAAATCCATGCTCCTGGAGGACATTTTTTCCCATTTTGTTGCCCTTATTGTTGTCATTGTCATTGATATTGTTGGATAGAACAGAGAATTTGAGAGAGGAGGGGAAGACAGAGGGGAAAAGATAGACACCTGCAGACCTGCTTCACCACTTGTGAAGTGACCCCCCTGCAGCTGGGGAGCCCAGGGCTTGAACCGGGATCCTTATGCAGGTCCTTGCACTTAGAACCATGTGCGCTTAACCAATGCGCTACCACCCAATCCCATCTCCCTTTTGTAAAAAGATATTATTTTAATTTATTATTGGATAGAAACAGAGAAATTGAGAGGGGAGAGGGAGACATATAGATGGAAAGAGAGGGCAGGGGTAGAGAGATATAAATGGAAAGAGAGGGCAAAGAGACTTATTCCTAAGGCTTTGAAGTCCCAGGTTCTATCCCCCATACCACCAAAAACCATAAGCCAGAGCTGAGCAGTGCTCTAGTAAAAAAAAAAAAAAAAAAAGGGGGGGGGAGGGGGAGTGGGGCAGGCAGTAGCTCAGCAGGTTAAACGCACATGGCGAAAAGCACAAGGACCATTGTCTTAAGGATGCTGGTTCAGACCCCCCAGTTCCCCACCTGCAGGGGAGTCACTTCAAAGGCAGTGAAGCAGGTCTGCAGATGTCTGTCTTTCCTCCTCTCTGTCTTCCCTCCTCTGTCAATTTCTCTCATCTTATCCAACAACAGTAATGGTAACAATAACAACAAGGGCAACAAAATGGGAAAAATGGCCTCCAGGAGCAGTGGATTCATATTGCAGGTACCGAGCCCCAGCGACAACCCTGGAGACAATAAATAAGTAAATAAATAAATAAAGGGAAAAGGGAGGACGGAGGGAAAGAGACACACACATGTAGCCCTGCTTCACCACTTGTGAAGCTTTCCCCTACAGGTGGGGACCACAGGCTTGAACCTGAGATTTTGCACACTGTAGTGTGTGTGCTTAACCAGGTGGCCCACCACCTAGCTCAATTTCTCTCTATATATTCAGTAAATAAATAGGCTTGGCGGTGCTGCACCAGGTTAAGTGCACATAGTGCCAAGCACAGGGACCATCACAAGGATCCCAGTTTGAACCCCTGGCTCCCCACCTGCAGGGAGGTCACTTCACAAGCAGTAAAGCAGGTCTGTAGGTGCCTATCTTTCTCTCCCCCCTCTGTCTTCCCCTACTCTCAATTTCTCTCTGTCCTATCCAAAAGCAACAACAACAATGGAAAAAATAAATAATAAAAAATCTTGTTTCTTTCTTTTTTTTTTTTTCCACTTCTGGGGCTTCACCATTCATGACTGACTTTTCAGATAGAAAAAACAGAGAAAGTTATCATAACTTTGAAGCTTCTTTTAGTACAGTGGGGGTTGTGTTCCAATCTGGGCTGTGCCCATGACAAAGCAAATATACTACACAAGTAAGCTATTTTTTGTTTGTTTTATTTTATTTATTTATTTATTCATGAGGAAGATAGGAGGAGAAAGAAAGAACCAGACATCACTCTGGCACATGTGCTGCTGGGGATAGAACTCAGGACCTCATCCTTGAGAGTCCAAAGCTTTATCACTGCGCCACCTCCCGGACCACTGTTTTATTTTATTTTTAAGAGAGAGATGAGGGGGAAATAGCATAATGATTATGCAGAGACTCATGCCTGAAGCTCCAAAGTCCCAGATTCACTCCCCCGCACCACTATAAACCAGAGCTGAGCAGTGCTCTGGTAGAAAGAAAGAAAGGAAGAGAGAGACATGAGGGAAGGGAAAGAGGAAAAAAAAAAAAAGATTCTCATAAAAAAAAGAGGGAGATGTGCAAACCAGAGCATAACTCTAGGGTGCTGGCGCTCAAACTGGCGTACAAGTCCAAGTCAAACCATCTCCCCAGTCATCCAATAGGCTTGCAGGCCCCATGTGCTTCTAAGACTCCTCTAGCCCAGTAGGAGCTAATTTTCATGCCAGAAAATAGTAGTTTTCTTAAGAGTAGTTAACATTTTTCTCCCTAAATTCTGCACTGACACAAAAATGAATGAATGAATAACAAGAATTGAATGCTAAAGCTGTTCAGTTGTCACCAGGGTGAAAGGAATG
This sequence comes from Erinaceus europaeus, assembly GCF_950295315.1. Taxonomy (NCBI): domain Eukaryota; kingdom Metazoa; phylum Chordata; class Mammalia; order Eulipotyphla; family Erinaceidae; genus Erinaceus; species Erinaceus europaeus. Next base: position 71,840,261 of record NC_080162.1, on the reverse strand, counting down.
AATAAAGCATAACAATGAGCTCAAGCTAGGAGATGAAACTGCCTGAAACTGTCATGCTCCTCTGTGGACCTGGCAGGTTTTTCTGGACTCTGAATTCCCATGAAGTCATCTCCCCCGATAATACCTAAGAATGGGGAAGCTCAGGACACTTGAGAAGCTCTTTAACCAGTTTCTTGGGCAGGGGAGGTTGGAACCTATATGAGCGCTAAGTATGACACTGGGTGAATTGAATGTCAGTTTCCTAGGTCTGAAAATTCTCCAGTAAAAGAATCCTAGTCTGGATCCACAGAGCCCCCAGGTATCCATGAATAGAAATCAGTACTGTTGAGGCTGGGTGGTGGCAGACCTGATTGAGTGCACATATTACATTGTGCAAGGACCCAGGTTCAAGCCTCAAGTCCCCATCTGCAGGGGGGAAATTTTGTAGGAGGTGAAGCAGTGTTGCAGGTGTCTGTCTCTCGCCCTCTCTATCACCCTCTTCCCTCTCAATTTCTGGCTGTCTCTATCTATAAGTAAATAAAGAGAATTTAAAATATTTTTAAAAAGGAAATCAGTACTGCTAAAGAATAGGGAAACTTCCAATGGAGGGGATGGCATATGGCACTCTGGTGGTAGGAATTGTACCCCTCTTATCCCACAATCTTGTCGACCATTATTAAGTCACTAATAAAGGAGGAGGAGGAGAAGAAGAAGAAAAAGAAGGAAGAAATCACAAGGCATGGAGTCAGGTTAAGTGCACATAGTACGAAGTGCAAGGACTCCCAGCTCCCCAATTGCGGGGGAGGTGTGTCACTTCACGGTGCAGTGAAGCAGGTCTGCAGGTGTCTTTCTCTCTCTCCCTCTCTATTTCCCCTCCACTCTCAATTTCTCTCTGTTCTATCCAATAAAACGAAGGTAAAAAAATAATAAAAGTAAAAGGCCACCAGGAGCAGTGGATTTAGAGTGCTGGTACTGAGCCCCAGTGATAACCCTGGAGGTGAAAGGAAGGAAGGGAGGGAGAAAGGAAGGAAGAGTACAGAGCAGAACTTGGACTAGGTTTAGTATATTGCATCCAAGTCAAAGACTCTGGGGAGGGGGGAGAATTCATGTCCTGAGACATGATGGCAGAGGAGGACCTAGAGGGAGCTGAATTATTGTGTGGAAAACAGAAATGTTACACAGGTACAAACTACTTACTGTATTTTACTATAGACTGTAAACCATTACCTGCCCATAAAGAAAAAAAAAATCAGTACTGTGAACATGGGTGAAGTATGTCCAAAAATTTTATCTTAATTTCCACTTTTTTTTTTATTCCACACTGTGTCTTAGAAATATAATGTGCTGGGGATTGGCTGGTAGTGCAGCGGGGTAAGTACACATGGCCCAAAGCGCAAGGACCTGCATAAGGATCCCAGTTTGAGCCCCTGGCTCCCCACCTGCAAGGGTGTGGCTTCTTCACAAGCCATAAAGTGGGTCTGCAGGTGTTTACCTTTCTCTCCCCCTCTCCATCTTCCCCATGTCTCTTGATTTCTCTCTGTCCTATCCAGCAACAATGACAGCAGTAGCAATGATAATAACAACAATGATAAACAACAAGGGCAACAAAAGGGAAAAAATAGCCTCCAGGAGCAGTGGATTTCGTGGTGCAGGCACTGAGTTCCAGCAATAACCCTGGAGGCAAAAAAAAAAAAAAAAAAAAAAAAAAAGAAAGAAAGAAAGAAAGAAAGAAAAAAGAAAAAAAAAAAAGAAATATGATGTACCATTCTGAACTTTATGGGCAGATGACCTCACCTATGTGTCTGTCTTGGAACCTCACCTCTCCAGAGCCCTAGCCTACTAGGAAAATACTGAAACTGATTGGGGGTATGGTTCAACCTGCTAATGCCCATATCCAGCAGAGAAGCAATTACAGAAGCCAAATCTGCCACCTTCTTGCACCCCAAAAAGAATTTTGGTCCAGAGGGGTGAATGTTAGAGGAAGATGACCAGAGATCTCTGAGCTCCAGTTCCATCAGGACCCAAAGAGAGAAGCGGGGAGGGGGAGAAAGACACTCCGAAGCAGTAGGTGTGACTTAGGAAGAGAAGGCAGAACCAAAGAAAGAAAGAGCAAATAGTGGCCTGGGAGGTGGTGAAGTGAATAATACAATGGACTTTCAAGCATGAGGTCCCAAGTTTGACCCCCAGCATCACATGTGCTAGAGTGATGTTCTGGTCTTCTTTTCCTTCCCCTTCTCACTCTCTGTCTCTCATTGATGGATAAATCACTTTTAAAGGGTAAATATATATAAATATAGTTATAGAAATAATAGTTAGCCCACACCTAAAACTATTTTCCATTGGGAAAACTAATGCAGTTTCCAGTGGAGGGAATGGGAACACAGAACTCTGGTGGTGGGAAAGGTGTGGAATTATACCCCTATTACCTGATAATTTTGTAAATCAATATTAAATCACTAATAAAAAATACATATAATGTACCAGGCTGGGGAGATAGCATAAATGGTTATACAAAAGATTTTCAAGCCAGGGGTTCCTCGGTCCCAAGTTCAATCCCCAGCACCATCTTAAGCCAGAGCTGAGCAGTGCTCTGTTCTTGATTCCTCACTCATTAAATAAAATAAATATGATGTATCATGTCTTAAGAGAATGAGCAGACTCACTTTGTCACATAGTTTTCTGTAATATGGATCTGCTAAATTTATTGGGCATTTCTTGAGTTGGTGGATACTTAGGTGGTTCCTAGTATGGACTGTTACCAGCAACACTGCTGTGGACACAGCTGAATAATTTTCTTTGTGTACATAATAAATCAAGTACCCACAAAGCACTATATCAATATGTATCATTTCAGTTTTGAATGTGGTAAACAGAAAACTTTTCAACAAATAAGACTGTTAGTGTTTTCTCCCCCTTTCACTTCTGAAAGTAAGGAATTGAAGGAATTGTTTTAGCTGTTCAGTGACTCCTTTTAGGACCATTATCTCTGAAGCTTGATTCCTTATGCTTTAGTAGACAGAAACTAGTCTAAATTTCTTTTTTTTTTTTTAGATTTTATTTATCTATTAATGAGAAAGATAGGAGGAGAGAGAGAAAGAACCAGGTATCACTCTGGTATATGTGCTGCCGGGGATTGAACTTGGGACCTCATGCTTGAGAGCCTGATGCTTTATCCACTGCATCACCTTCCAAACCACTACTAGTCTACATTTCTACCCTCAAAACTAAAAGAAAAATCCCACTCATACTTGCTCCATTTTTAATTTATTATTATTTTTGCCAGACCACTGCTCAAATCTGGCTTATGGTGGATTTTGAGATTAAACCTGAGACCTTTGGAGCCTCAGGCATGAAAGTCTTTTTTGCACAACTATTATAGTATCTCTCATGCTCCATATTTGCTCCTTCTGATCAGAAATGTAAACACTTTCCAGAAACACTCTTAGCAGATTTCCACTGAAGTATCACAAGCTAGAATTAGGTCCATGACAATTAAAGAGAATCAGGTCTTATCACTGGCCACTTAAAAATTTAGTCAACAACATGAAGGGAATTTCCACAAAGGAAGAAATGTATTGTGGAAGATAGCTGTCTGGGGGAGAAAAGCTTCTTATGCAGCTTTTACCCTGCAGGTGGAGGTCAGGGTTTTGAACCTGGGTCCTTGCACACTGTCATGTGTGCACTTAACCATGTGTGCCACTGCCTGACCCTAAACTAATTCTTTTTTTTTTAATTTATTTTCCTTTTTTGTTGCCCTTCTTTTTCATTGTTGTTGTAGTTATTGTTGTTGTTATTGATGTTATCGTTGTTGTATAAGACAGAGAGAAATGTAGAGAGGAGGGGAAGACAGGGGGGTAGAGAAAAATAGATACCTGTAGACCTGCTTTACCACCTGTGAAGCGACTCCCCTGCAAGTGGGGAGCCTGGGGCTCGAACCGGAATCCTTAAGCCAGTCCTTGCGCTTTGAGCCTCCTGCGCTACAGCCTGACCCCCTCAAGACAACTATTAAAGCTGCATCCATCACGTGCACATTCCAATTAGTAAGAAGATGACGGGAGTCAGGCGGTAGCGCAGCGGTTTAAGCGCACGTGGCGCAAAGCGCAAGGACCCGCTGAAGGACCCGGGTTTGAGCCTCCAGCTCCCCACCTGCAAGGGAGTCCCTTCACAGGCGGTGAAGCAGGTCTGCAGGTGTCTTTCTCTCCCCCTCTCTGTCTTCCCCTTCTCCATTTCTCTTTGTCCTATCCAACAACGATGACAACAACAATAATAACTACAACAATAAAAAAATAAGAACAATAAAAAGGAAAGTAAATAAATATAAATTTAAAAAAGAAAAAGAAGATGACACAGAGGACCGGGCAGTTCTGCACTGGGTTAAGCACACGTGAAGTGCAAGGACCCACTCAACGATCTGGGTTCTAGCCTCCGGCTCCCCACCTGCAGGGGGCTCACTTCACAAGCGGTGAAGCAGGTCTACAAATGCTTTTCTCTCTTCCTCTCTATCTTCCCCTCCCCTCTCAGTTTCTCTCTGTCCTATCCAACAACAACAGCAACAAGAATGGAAAATAGATGGCTGCCAGGAGCAGTGGATTCATAGCGCAGGCACTATGATAATCCTGGAGGAAAAAAAAATGACACAGAAGAAGAGCAGAAGCCTTTCTGTTCTTCCAGGAGCTTCCTGGAAGCTACACAAAACATTTCTACTCACATCCCATGTAATACAGAAATGTGTTAATCTTTCTCTTCAAAAATCTCTTTTTTTTAGATGAGTTAATAGAACTCTGATTAGTTAATCTTTACAGAAACCAAAAAATTGCACATTTGTTTGTTTGTTTATTTACTTTTGGTTGAGTTACAAATGTGGTCATTCAAACCCCTCACATCTCCCCCTTAGTTGTTTTGGTGAAAAAGCAGAGTGTGCGGGGCCGGGCAGTAGCGCAGTGGGTTAAGCGCACGTGGCGCAAAGCGCAAGGACCTGCGTTTGGATCCCGGTTTGAGCCCCGGGGTCCGCACCTGCAGGGGAGTTGCTTCACAGGCAGTGAAGCAGGTCTTCGGGTGTCTTTCTCTCCCCCTCTTTGTCTCCCCCCTCTCAATTTCTCTGTCTTGTCCAACAACGACGACACCAATAAACAACAAGGGCAACAAAAAGGGGGGGGGGGGTAATGGCCTCCAGGAGCAGTAGATTCGTGGTGCCGGCATCGAGCCCCAGCGATAACCCTGAAGGCAAAAAAGAAAGCAGAGTATGCCAGGGAACTTAGTAGAAGTATGGAAAGGGGGGGTATTTAAGGCAGACTAAACAATTTCATCTTGTTTTGAAATTTCATCTTACTGAACTTCTAACAAAAAGGAAAGAGAAAAAGCTGACTGTCAAGAACAAGTTTCCAACTAGACATGACCTTCTCTGAGAACTGTACAAAGATAATTTTTCTTCTTTCTCGCCATAGTAACCAAGGCCAGCTTGACTAAAAGCCAATAATTCTAAAGAATATCATCTGCAATCTATCCTAGGTCTTGGCCAATTCTATTCTTCCCACTGTTTTTCCCTTTAACCAACCCCCTACAAAACCACCCTAGCAGGACATAATGTAGACTGTCAATTTGAGCTCCCTAAATTGCAAATTGAAGACTCCCCTAAACCACTTATTCTTACTATAAATAACACCATATAGTATACACAATTATATATATTGAGTTTTTCTCAGTCAGCAGAGGTGAGGGGCTGAGGGTTATATAGCTCCCTTGGAGCCAAGTACCACATCACCCTCCACCCCCCACCCCCCAGTCCTGTGGCTGAGTGTAAGCAAGGAAGGCTGAAGTTACCAGGGGATACAGGGGGAAGTCAGATAAAGTGACCCTGGATCCAGGACTTCTCTGTAATGACACTGGAGGTGCGGAGGGATTTGGGCAGGGAGGAAACAATGGCATGCCAGCCTTGAAGTCAGAGACCAAGAGAAAATGGAAGCTGTTCCATGTGGAGCTTTTACCTCTGTGTGGAACTGCTTCGTATTAGCTGCTTTTCTCCACCTGCCCCTATAGAATATTGTGATCTTCTGCAACTGTTGCAAATAGCTTCTGATCAGCACACAATGAACACCAGCTAGATAACACATGGGGAGTTGTCTGCCATGCTGGAGCCCTAGTTCAAGCCTTGGTTCCTGCAGCAGTGTGGTGTCTCTATCTCTCTGCTATCTATATTAATATATATATATATACATATATATATATATATATCAGGAGAAGTGAAGCTCTGCTGACAAAAAAAGAAGAAAAGAGAGAAAGAAAAGTTTACTGATGAACATTGAATAAAATTTGGGAAATTAAAGTGGCCATATATAGGGCTGGGTGGTAGCACATCTCTTTGTGAGCACACTTTTTTCTTTTTGGGGGGGGTTCAATTTTTTAATTGCTTTATTGGGGTATTAATGTTTTACAGTCAACAGTTAATACAATAGTCTGTACATGCATAACATTTCCCAGTTTTCCACATAACAATACAACCCCCACTAGGTCCTCTGCCATTTTGTTCCAGGACCTGTACTCTCCCCTCCACCCACCAGAGAGCCTTTTACTTTGGTGCTTGTGAACACACTTTACCAGGTGTAAGGAACCAGGTTCAAGCCACTGGTCCCTACCTGAGGCGGGAAGCTTCATGAGTAGTAAAGCAGTGCTGCAGGTGTCTTTGTCTCCTCTATCTCCCTCTTCCCTCTCAGTTTCTCTCTGTCCTATCAAATGAAATGAAATAGAAGAGAGGCCCTGTAGCTGGAAATTTTAAAATAACTTATTGTCCTGACACTAAGGCTGCCACTGCTGAACATATAACTGGCATTGATGTTCAGGCAGGAGTCACAGAACTATACCAGGGAGTGTTTTTTTTTTTAAATTTCTTTATTGGGGAATTAATGTTTCACATTCAACAGTAAATACAATAGTTTGTACATGCATAACATTACCCAGTTTCATATATAACAATACAACCCCCACTAGGTTCTCTGACATCCTTCTTGGAGCTGTATTTTCCCCACCCACCCACCTCAGAGTCTTTTACTTTGGTGCGATACGCCAATTCCATTTCAGGTTCGACTTGTGTTTTTTTTTCTGATATTGTTTTTCACCTTCTGCCTGAGAGTGAGATCATCCCATATTCATCCATCTGTTTCTGACTTTTTTAAAGGCCCATCCAAGATCAGCTGAAAATGGTGAAGTCACCATTTTTTACAGCTGAGTAGTATTCCATTGTGTATATAGACCACAACTTGCTCAGCCACTCATCTATTGTTGGACACTTGGGTTGCTCCCAGGTTTTTGGCTATTACAAATTGTGCTGCCAAGAACATATATGTACACAGATCTTTTTGGATGGATATGTTGGGTTCCTTAGAATATATCCCCAGGAGAGGAATTGCAGGGTCGTAGGGTAGGTCCATTTCTAGCCTTCTGAGAGTTCTCCAGACTGTTCTCCACAGAGGTTGGACCAATTGACATTCCCACCAGTAGTGTAGGAAGGTTCCTTTGACCCCACACCCTCTCCAGCATTTGCTGCTGTTACCTTTTCTGATGTATGACATTCTCACAGGAGTGAAGTGGTATCTCATTGTTGTCTTGATTTGCATTTCTCTGACAATCAGAGACTTGGAGCATTTTTTCATGTGTTTCTCTGCCTTTTGGATCTCTTCTGTGGTGAATATGATGTCCATGTCCTCCTTCCATTTTTGGATGGGGTTATTTGTTGTCTTGTTGAGTTTGGTGAGCTCTTTATATATGTTGGTTATTAAACTCTTATCTGATGTATGGCATGAAAAGATCTTCTCCCACTCTGTGAGGGGTCTCTTGGTTTGGGTAGTGGTTTCTTTTGCTGTGAAGAAGCTTTTAAATTTGATATAGTCCCATAGGTTTATACTTGCCTTAGTCTTCTTTGCAATTGTATTCATTTCATTGAAGATGTCTTTAAAATGTATGTGGAAAAGAGTTCTGCCAACATTTTCCTGTAAGTATCTGATAGTTTGTGGTCTAACATCCAAGTCCTTGATCCACTTGGAATTTACTTTTGTGTTTGTTGAAATACAGTGGTTCAGTATTATTCTTCTGTATGTTTCAACCCATTGTTTCCAACACCATTTGTTGAAGAGACTCTGCTTTCCCCATGTAATAGTCTGGGCCCCTTTGTCAAAGATTAGATGTCCATAGGTATGGGGGCTTACTTCTGGGCTCTCAATTCTATTCCACTTTTCAATATGTCTATTCATGTTCCAGTACCAAGCAGTTTTGATTACAATGGCCCTATAATACAATTTGAGATCTGCTGGGAGTGTGATGCCTCCAGTTCTGTTCTTTTTTCTCAAGATTGATTTGGCAATTCTAGGTCTTTTCTGGTTCCAGATAAACATTTGTAGCATTTGTTTTATTCTCCTAAAACATGTGGTTGGGATCTTGATGGGTATAGCATTAAATTTGTATATTGCTCTGGGTAGTATATTCATTTTGATGATGTTAATTCTTCCAACCCATGAACATGGAATATCTTTCCACTTCTTTGTGTCTTTTTCAATTTCCTTGAGTAGTGACTCATAATTTTCAGTATACAAGTCTTTCACTTCTTTGGTTAGTTTTACTCCTAGATATTTTATTGTTTTTGTTGCTATAGTAAAAGGAATTGATTTCTGGATTTCAATTTCTTCTTAGTATTTGCATAGAGGAGTGCCACTGACTTTCGAATGTTAATTTTGTAGCCTGACACCTTACTGTACTGCCTGATGATTTCCAAAAGCTTCTTGCTGGATTCCTTAGGATTTTCCATGTATACTATCATGTCATCTGCAAATAGAGAGAGTTTGATTTCTTCTCTTCCAATCTGTATGCCTTTAATTCCTTGCTCCTGCCTGATTGCTATGGCAAGAACTTCCAACACTATGTTGAATAGTAATGGTGATAGTGGGCAGCCCTGTCTAGTACCTGACCTGAGTGGAAATGCTTCCAGTTTTTCACCATTGAGTATGATGTTGGCTGTAGGTTTGCTATATATAGACTCCACTATCTTCAGGAATTTTCCATCTATTCCCATTTTTTGTAGTGTTTTGATCATAAAGGGATGTTGTATTTTGTCAAAGGCTTTCTCTGCATCTATTGATATGACCATGTGGTTTTTGGTCTTGCTTTTGTTGATGTGGTGGATCACATTGATTGATTTACGTATATTAAAACAACCTTGCATGCCTGGGATAAACCCCACTTGGTCATGATGAACAATCTTTTTAATATACTGCTGTGTCCGGTTGGCTAGAATTTTGTTCAATATTTTCGCATCTATGTTCATCAGAGATATTGGTCTGTAGTTTTCTTTTTTTAATTTTTATTTTATTTTTTTGGGGGAATTAATGTTTTACATTCAACAGTAAATACAATAGTTTGTACATGCATAACATTCCCCAGTTTCCCATTTAACAATACAGCCCCCACTATGTCATTTATCATCCTTCATGGACCTGTATTCTCCCCACCCACCCACCCCAGAGTCTTTTACTTTGGCATATAGTTGTTACCAGGGAATGTTTTCACATCCTTTTATCATATCCCTTGATCTGGTATACAGGGTACTGCAACATGCTTTCCACTGCAAATAACTCAGGGAGGATTCGTCACTCTAGAAAATATGATTCCTAAATACTGTGAGATGGCCCAGAAGAAACCATCTGAATTTCCTTCTGAAAGGAAAAAGAAAAGCCAGATAAATAACCACTGGCTGCCAGATTATTAAAAGACATTTACTTATACAACAGTGCCACCTTCCGGACTAGGTGACAAAATTTATTTAAAGTTAATTTATTGGGGGGCAGAGGGTAGATAGCATAATGGTTATGCAAAGAGACTCTCGTGCCTGAGGCTCCAAAGTCCCAGGTTCAATCCCCTGCACCACCATAAACCAGAGCTGAACAGTGCTCTGGTAAAAAATAAAAGGAATTTATTGGGGGGTTGGGCAGGAGCACAATGGGTTAAGTGCACAGGGCGCAAAGCACAAGAACCAGCATAAGGATCCCAGTTTGAGCACCCCGGCTCCCCACCTGCAGGGGGGTCGCTTCACAGGTGGTGAAGCAGGTCTGCAAGTATCTTTCTCTCCCCTTCTCTGTCTTCCCCTCCTCTCTCCATTTCTCTGTCCTATCCAACAACAACATCAATAACAACAATAATAATAACTACAACAAGGATAAAACAAGGGTAACAAAAGGGAAAAAAATAGCCTCCAGGAGCAGTGGACTCTTGGTGCACGCACCGAGCTCAAGCAATAAAAATAAAAATAAGGTGTTAAGCAGTACCGCAGCAGGTTACGCACAGGAGACGCAAAGCACAAGGACCAGCGTAAGGATCTTGTTCGAGCCCCCAGTTCCCCACCTGCAGGAGAGTCGCTCCATAAGTGGTGAAGCAGGTCTGCAGGTGTCTATCTTTCTCTCCCCCTCTCTGTCTTCCCCTCCTCTCTCCATTGCTCTCTGTCCTAGCCAACAACGACAACAATAAAACAAGGGCAACAAGAGGAATAAAGAAATATTTAAAAATTGAGTAAAGCTTTTAAAAAATAAAAACAATTTATTACTACTAACCCATAGGGAGAGAGAGCCTGTGGTTCTCCAATCACCATTTGAGAATGAAGTTATTTGATGTCTATGGCCATTCCCTATCTCATCTGAGAATATGACTTGATTTACAGCTGTCTAGGGAAGTGCAAAAAATGATCAGAAGGAAATGTTATATTGAAGACTTAACTGGCCCAACTCTGACACTTATCTGGGTTTTCATTTTTATTTATTTATGAGAGATGAGGTAGAAAGAGAACCAAGAGAATCAGAGCATCACTGTGGTACATGCAGTGTCAGCAATCAAACTCAGGACCTCATGCTTGAGAGCCCAGTGCTTTATCCACTTTAGTACATCCTGAGTCACACAAACTCATCTGGATTTTACTGGAAAGGGTAGCAGCAAAACTGCTGGCTCAACAGGACCCTCAGTTCACAGAGAACCTAGTGCCTGCCTGGTTTGCTGGTGGTTCAACGATACTGGCACCCACAACCCACCTCAGAGTCAGCTATGCAGAATCAGAAGCAAGGTCATTTTACTCAGCGGGCAGAACGCAAAGCAGTGCCAACAGCTCCAGCCAATACCAGTCGTAACTAAGCTTGCCAGATTTCTGATACCTTTTGTGCTGCTGCCAGTGGCCTCAATGCCTTGTCTTTTTCTTTTTTTTTTTAAAAAAAAATGCCTTGTCTTTAAGAATGGATATTAAAGATATTCTCCTTGGAGCTGCAAACTGTGAAAAATTCACTTGCCACTCAGGCAGCCTGGATCACTCAGGGAGATGTCTGTGGTGAGAACTCTCTCTCTCTATTTCTTCCAGGGTTATTGTTGGGGCTCAGTACTGGCACTTCGAATCCACTGTCCTGGTGGCCATTTTCATTTTTATTTTATTTATTTATTTTTTTTAAAAAAAAACCCTTTTATTTATTTATTTATTTTCCCTTTTGTTGTCCTTGTTTAACATTGTTGTGGTTATTATTATTATCGATGTCGTTGTTATTTGATAGGACAGACAGAAATGGAGAGAGGAGGGAAAGACAGAGAAGGGGAGAGAAAGACAGACACCTGCAGACCTGCTTTACCGCTTGTGAAGCGACTCCCCTGCAGGTGGGGAGCCAGGAGCTCGAACTGGGATCCTTAAGCTGGTCCTTGCACTTTGTGCCATGTGTGCTCAACCCGCTATGTCACTGCCCAACTCCTGCCATTTTTATTTTTCTGACTTTTTAAAAAACTTTTTTCTTAACTTTTTTATTTTTTTCCCTTTTCTATTACTTTTGATATTTTCTCAGAGAGAAATTGAGAGGGGAGGGGAGATAGCGAAGGAGAAGGAAAGATAAACACTTGCAGATCTGTGTCACCACTTGCAAAGTGCCCACTTCTTCAAGTCGGGAGCAGAGCCTTGAACCCAAGTCCTTGCTCATGATAATATGTGCGTTTAATTGGGTGTGCCACCACCCAGCCCCCATGAGAACCCTTTCTTCTATCAACATCTTAAATCGAACTGCTGCCCCCTGCTTTGTGGTGTCCATGCTGCTGCCATCACTGCCTGGATTCATCACTGGGCCAGACATGACAACTCACCCACTCTCATAAGCTGGGCTCAAAGTGAAGAACAGTCATGGGGCTGAAGATAGTGCAATGGCAGCCCACCAAGCATTCATGTCTGAGACCCCAGGGGATACAGGTTTGGTCCCCAGCACCACCAGAAGCCAGAGATAAGCAGGGCTCTGGTTTCTCTGTCTGTTTCTCTCAGCAAGACAATCATCCATGGATGATCAACCCAGGTTTGATCCTGGTCTCCACTTTACTGGAGAAACTTCAGTGCTGTGGTGTTTCTTTCTCCTCTCTCTCTCTCTCAATTTATTTTTATTTTTAATTTCTTTTTTTTAATAATTTATTTCTTTATTGGGGAATTAATGCTTTATATTCAACAGTAAATACAATAGTTTGTACATGCATAACATTCCCCAGATTCCCATTTAACAATACAACCCCCACTATTTCATTCATCATTTTTCATGGACCTGTATTCTCCCCACCCACCCACCCACCCCAGAGTCTTTTACTTTGGTGTAATACTCCAATTCCATTTCAGGTTCAACTTGTGTTTTCTTTTCTAATCTTGTTTTTCAACTTCGGCCTGAGAGTGAGATCATCCCATATTCATCCTTCTGTTTCTGACTTATTTCACTCAACATGATTTTTTCAAGGTCCATCCAAGATCGGCTGAAAACGGTGAAGTCACCATTTTTTACAGCTGAGTAGTATTCCATTGTGTATATATACCACAACTTGCTCAGCCACTCATCTGTTGTTGGACACCTGGGTTGCTTCCAGGTTTTGGCTATTACAAATTGTGCTGCCAAGAACATATGTGTACACAGATCTTTTTGGATGGATGTGTTGGGTTCCTTAGGATATATCCCCAGGAGAGGAATTGCAGGGTCATAGGGTAGGTCCATTTCTAGCCTTCTGAGAGTTCTCCACAGAGGTTGGACCAATTGACATTCCCACCAGCAGTGCAGGAGGGTTCCTTTGACCCCACAGCCTCTCCAGCATTTGCTGCTGTTACCTTTTCTGATGTATGACATTCTCACAGGAGTGAAGTAATATCTCATTGTTGTCTTAATTTGCATTTCTCTGACAATCAGAGACTTGGAGCATTTTTTCATGTGTTTCTCAGCCTTTTGGATCTCTTCTGTGGTGAATATTCTGTTCAAGTCCTCCCCCCATTTTTGGATGGGGTTATTTGTTGTCTTGTTGAGTCTGGCAAACTCTTTATATATGTTGGTTATTAAACTCTTATCTGATGTATGGCATGTAAAGATCTTCTCCCACTCTGTGAGGGGTCTCTTGGTTTGGGTAGTGGTTTCTTTTGCTGTGAAGAAGCTTTTTAATTTGATGTAGTCCCATAGGTTTATACTTCCCTTAGTCTTCCTTGTAATTGGATTCGTTTCATTGAAAATGTCTTTAAAATGTATGCGGAAAAAAGTTCTTTCAATATTTTCCTCTAAGTATCTGATAGTTTCTGGTCTAACATCCAAGTCCTTGATCCACTTGGAATTTACTTTTGTATTTGGTGAAATACAGTGATTCAGTTTCATTCTTCTGCATGTTTCAACCGATTGTTTCCAACACCATTTGTTGAAGAGACTCTGCTTTCCCCATGTAATAGTCTGGGCCCCTTTGTCAAAGATTAGATGTCCATAGGTGTGGAGCCTCAATTCTGGGCTCTCAATTCTATTCCACTGGTCAGTGTGTCTGTTCATGTTCAAGTACCAAGCAGTTTTGATGACAATGGCCCTATAATACAGTTTGAGATCTGGGAGTGTGATGCCTCCGGTTCTGTTCTTTTTTCTCAAGATTGTTTTGGCAATTCTAGGTCTTTTCTGGTTCCAGATAAACATTTGTAGCATTTTTTCTATTCTCCTAAAAAATGTGCTTGGGATCTTGATGGGGATAGCATTAAATTTGTAGATGGCTCTGGGTAATATATTCATTTTGATGATGTTAATTCTTCCAACCCATGAACATGGAATATCTTTCCACTTCTTTGTGTCTTTTTCAATTTCTTTGAGTAGTGACTCATAATTTTCAGTATACAAGTCTTTCACTTCTTTGGTTAGGTTTACTCCTAGATATTTTATTGTTTTTGTTGCTATAGAAAAAGGAACTGATTTCTGGATTTCAATTTCTTCTAACTTAGTGTTTGCATAGAGGAATGCCACTGACTTTTGAATGTTAATTTTATAGCCTGACACATTACTGTATTGCCTGATGATTTCCAAAAGCTTCTTGCTGGATTCCTTAGGTTTTTCCATGTATACTATCATGTCATCTGCAAATAAGGAGAGTTTGACTTCTTCTCTTCCAATCTGTATGCCTTTAATTCCTTGCTCCTGCCTGATTGCTATGGCAACAACTTCCAACACTATTTTGAATAGTAATGGTGATAGTGGGCAGCCCTGTCTAGTACCTGATCTGAGGGGAAATGCTTCCAGTTTTTCACCATTGAGTATGATGTTGGCTGTAGGTTTGCTATATATAGACTCCACTATCTTCAGGAATTTTCCATCTATTCCCATTTTTTGTAGTGTTTTGATTATAAAGGGATGTTGTATTTTGTCAAAGGCTTTCTCTGCATCTATTGATATGACCATGTGGTTTTTGGTCTTGCTTTTGTTGATGTGGTGGATCACATTGATTGATTTACGTATATTAAAACAACCTTGCATGCCTGGGATAAACCCCACTTGGTCATGATGAACAATCTTTTTTATATACTGCTGTGTCCGGTTGGCTAGAATTTTGTTCAATATTTTTGCATCTATGTTCATCAGAGATATTGGTCTGTAGTTTTCTTTTTTGGTTGTGTCCCTGTCTGCTTTTGGTATCAGGGTGATGTTGGCATCATAGAAGCTGGCAGGGAGTATTCCAGTGTCTTCAATCTTCTGGAAAACTTTTAAAAGTAGAGGTACTAGTTCTTCTTTGAAAGTTTTGTAGAATTCATTTGTAAAACCATCTGGTCCAGGACTTTTATTTTTGGGAAGATTTTGGATAACTGTTTCAATTTCATTAGCTGTGATGGGCCTGTTCATGTTATCCACTTCCTCTTTACTTAGTTTTGGAAGTTGGTAGGTATCTAGGAAATCATTCATTTCTCCCAGGTTCTCTAGCTTGGTGGCATATAGTTGTTCATAGAAGCCTCGCATGATATGTTGAATTTCTACAGTGTCTGTTGTGATATCTCCTCTTTCATTTACTATCTGATTTATTTGGGTCTTCTCCCTTTTTTGTTTTGTGAGTCTGGCTAAAGGTTTGTCGATTTTGTTTACTCTTTCGAAGAACCAACATTTACTTTCATTGATCTTTTGTATGGTTTTCCTATTCTCAACGTTATTTATTTCTGCCCTAACTTTAGTGATTTCTGTCCTTCTGATTGCTTTAGGATTCCTTTGTTGTTCTTCTTCTAGGTCTTTAAGATGTGCAATCAGGCTGTTTATTTGTGCCTTTTCTTGTTTCCTAATGTGTGCTTGTATAGCTATGAACTTCCCTCTTAGGACTGCTTTAGCTGTGTCCCAAATATTTTGATAGCTTGTGTCTTCATTTTCATTGAACTCTCGAAACATTTTGATTTCTTCCTTGATTTCCTCTTTGACCCAGAAGTTGTTAAGAAGTGTACTGTTGAGCTTCCACATTTTGGCACTGTTACTAATCTTTTGTTGATTGTTAAGTGTTAGTTTAATTCCACTGTGGTCTGAGAAGATGCTTGAGATGATTTCAGTGCTCTTGAATTGGCTGATGCTGTCTTTGTGGCCTAACATATGGTCTATCCTTGAGAATGATCCATGTGGATTTGAGTAAAATGTGTATTCCAGTTTCTTGGGATGAATGACTCTGAAAATGTCCAATAGTTCTAGTTTATCTATCTCTTCATTTAGCTCCCTTATGTCTTTACTGATTTTCTTCCTGGATGATCTGTCAAGTTGAGATAGTGGGGTGTTGAAGTCCCCTACTATGATTGTGTTACTGTTAATATATTGCTGTAGCTCTTTCAGTAGAAGTTTGATGTATTTAGATGGCTTCTCATTGGGTGCATAGATATTAATAATTGTTAAGTCCTCTTGATTGACTGATCCTCTGAGCATTAAGTAGTGTCCATTCCTATCTTTTTTAATCTTATCTATTTTAAAGTCTATCATATCAGATATGAGAATAGCTGTTCCTGCCCTTTTTTGTGGGCCATTGGCTTGTATGATAGTTTTCCATCCTTTCACTTTAAGTCTGTGTTTGTCTTGTTGAGTTAGGTGAGTTTCCTGTAGACAACATATTGTTGGGTTGTGTTTTCTGATCCATCTTCCTACTCTGTGTCTTTTAATAGGTGAATTCAGGCCATTGACATTTATTGATAGCAAAGATTGAAGATATTTTAACACCATTCTTGTAGAGTTTTAGAGTGTTTTGATATATGTTCTATTTGTGGTGGTCTGGTTGTTTATAGGAAACCTTTCAGAACTTCTTTCAGGGCAGGCTTGGTGATGGTTGCTTCCTTCAACTGTTGCTTGTCTGAGAAGGTTTTGATGCTTCCATCTAGTCTGAATGACAGTCTAGCAGGATATAGTATTCTTGGCTGAAAGCCTTTCTCATTGAGCACTCGATAGATATCTTGCCATTCTCTTCTGGCCTGTAGTGTTTGTATGGAGAAGTCTGCTGCTAATCTTATGGGTTTTCCTTTGTAGGTGACTCTTTGTTTTTTCTCTTGCAGCCTTCAGGATCCTTTCTTTATCCTTATTCCTTTCCATTCTAAGTATGACATGTCTTGGTGTCTTTACGTCTGGGTTAATTCTGTTTGGGACCCTCTGGGCTTCTTGAATCTTTATGTCTTTGGTGTTGTCTAGACTAGAGAAATTTTCAGCTATTATGGCCTGGAGAATGCTTTCTTCCTCTCCTTCTCTTTCTTCCTCTGGTAAGCCAATAATGCGTATATTGTTTCTTTTGAAGTCATCCCATAGGACTCTGTTGTTGTTTTCAGCATCTCTTAATCTCTTTTTGAGATCTCTTACTTCTTTTTTAGTTGTCTCTAATTCATCCTCAATCTTGCTAATTCTGTCTTCAGCCTCATAGATTCTATTCTCTCTGCCCTCTACTGCTTTCTGGAGTTCATCTATTTTGTTGCCCTGCTCTGATACTGTTTTAGCTTGTTCAGCTAGTTGCCTTCTTAGCTCAGCGATTTCAGCTTTCAGCTCTCTAATAACCATGAGATTATTAGAATTTTCTTCCATATTCTCATTTGTTGTTCCTGCATTTCTGATTACAATTTTTTCAAATTCTTTACTCATTCCTGTTATTATTTCCTTAGCTAATGTTTGGATGTTGAACTCGTTGTTTTGTGCTTCACCCTCTGGAGGACTTTTAGCTGGACTCTTGTCCTGGTTTGAGTCTCCAATATTTTTTCTTGTTGTTTTAACCATTTTATATATTATGTTATGAGTTCCCTTTATCAGTACTTTTCAAATTATTGATCACTATTACCTGGATTGACTTGTGTCTAAGTAATTTAATTAAAGGGTTTACCATGGTGGAAGTTAACAGTTTTTTTTTCAATCCCTGAGCTGGAGCTCAGTGGTGTAAAAGCCTCTTTTTTTTTCTTCCCTGTAGGCTATGGGAGCCTGAGGGCTTTTAAACTATCAATAGGCTTCTTAGCTTAATCACTGACTCCTGACCAAGAGATAAAGCAGGGTGTGGCAGAGATAATCCAGTGGTTGTGCAAAGAGACTTTCACAGCCCCTCAGCTATGCCACGGAGGTATAGGTCTTCTCCTGAATTTCCCGGTTAGATCTCTGTCTCCTGGTGTCCCTCCCTGTTGCTGCTCCAGATTCTGAGGGTAGTAGCAATGGAGACTCAGAGTTGCACTTGGTGAGTCTCTGGGGAGTCCTTTCCTCCCTTCAGCTGTCCCCTTGTTGGTGGAGCAGACTGGAGGTGGTGTCTCCACTGATAAACTGTTGAACTGTTGAGCAGTCACTTAATCTCTCCTTAGGCCCCTCTCTCCTCTCTGTCACCAGCCACGCGTGTTTGTACTCACGGGTGATTTACTGGGTTCCTGTGGTCATTCTAGTCCTGTCTTGTTTCGGTCCGGGTGGTCTCCTTTGGTATTCCTAGTTGATCCGGGAGAGGAGAGGAGAGGAGAGGAGAGGAGAGGAGAGGAGAGGAGAGGAGAGAAAGCGATCTGCTGCTCGTAGCTCCACCTAGGAATGAATCACAATGTCTTTATTGATCAGAGAGACAACGCTTTTATAGGATAGAGCCAGAAGTGGCAAGTCGAAACGGAAATGGCTAGGAAGGGGATTATTTTTAATTTCTTTATTGGGGGACTAATTGTTTACAGTTGACAGTAAAATCCAATAGTTTGTACATGTATAACACTTCCCAGTTTTCCACTTAACAATACAACCCCCACTAGTTCTTCCTCTGCCATCATGTTCCAGGACCTTGACCCCCCCCCCCCAGAGTCTTTTGCTTTGGTGCAATACGTCAACTTCAGTCCAAGTTCTGCTTAGTGTTTTCCCTTCTGATCTTGTTTTTCAACTTCTGCCTGAGAGTGAGATTATCTCACATTCATCCTTCTGTTTCTGACTTATCACACTTAACATGATTCCTTCAAGTTCCATCCAAGATGGAGTGAATAAGGTTAAATCACCATTTTTAATAGCTGAGTATATATGCCACAACTTGCTCACCCACTCATCTGTTGTTGGACACCTGGGTTGCTTCCAGGTTTTGGCTATTACAAATTGTGCTGCTAAGAACATATGTGTACACAGATCTTTTTGGATGGGTGTGTTGGGTTCCTTAGGATATATCCCTAAGAGAGGAATTGCAGGATCATAGGGTAGGTCCATTTCTAGCCTTCTGAGAGTTCTCCAGACTGTTCTCCACAGAGGTTGGACCAATTGACATTCCCACCAGCAGTGTAGGAGGGTTCCTTTGTCCCCATAACCTCTCCAGCATTTGTTGTTGCTACTTTTTCTGATGTATGTCATTCTCACAGGAGTGAAGTGGTATCTTATTATTGTCTTTATTTGCATTTCTCTGACAATCAAAGACTTGGAGAATTTTTCATGTTTGTTGGCCTTTCTGATCTCTTCTATGGTGAATATTCTGTTCATATTGTCTCCCAATTTTTGGATGGGGTCGTTTATTTTCTTGTTGAGTTTGGCGAGCTCTTTATATATTTTGGTTATTAACCTCTTGTCTGATGTGTGGCATGTAAAGATCTTCTCCACTCTGTGGGAGTTCTCTTTGTTTTTGTGGTGGTTTCTTTTGCTGTTCAGAAGCGTTTTTAATTTGATGTAGTCCCACTGGTTTATTTTGTTTTAGTCTTCTTTATAATTGGATTTGTATCATTGAAGATGCCTTTAAAATTTAGATGGAAGGGGCTGGGCGGTGGCACACCTGGTTGAGCGCACATGTTACAGTGCTCAAGGACCCAGGTTCGAGCCCCTGGTCCCCACCTGTAGGGGGAAAGCTTTGCATGTGGTGAAGCAGTGCTGTAGGTGTCTCTTGATCTCTCTCCCTCTCTATCACCACAGGATAATCCTAGAGGACAGTATGAACAGTCAGGAAGATCTGGGGACATGCTGTCTTGGCTCCAGCCTGGAGGTGGGAAAGGGTGTTCAGTCTCCACTCAAAGGATCACCATCATGGCTCCCACTGTATATTACTCAAAACTAAATAGTTCAGCCTGGATGCCTGGGAGCCACTGAGTTTTTCAACCAGTTATACACCTGCACTGTGAGTTTTTCCTGAGACATTTGAAGAAACTTTAGGAGTAGGGAGAAAGCTAAATAAAAACTGGGGTGGGTGTCCCCACCAGGAATCTGAGGGTTCCTTCTCTTTTCTTCATCTGTGCAAATAATCATCTTTAGTGCTTGTTGTAATGTTTGTATTTTTCCTCTATTTGCATTCTTTCCCATCAGGAAATTTGACATGAAGCCCATCCAAGTGCCTGCCTGACACTCTGGGACCTCCAGGGGGCGCTATGGCCCAACACACAGTCTCTGGAAGGGGCTCAGCCTATTGCACTGCTTTCAATATGTTCAAAGGATTGCACCACCTTTTGGAGAAAGTAAAGTAAGAGTAAGGGAAGAGTTCTGATGGCTTTATTTTTTCCCCCAGAGTACTGCTCAGTTCTGATTTATGGTGATGCAGGGGATTGAACCTGAGGCTTTGAAGCTTCAGGCATGAAAGTGTTGTTGCATAGCCCTTAAAATAGTGTTTTAAGGGAGGAGAATACAGGTCCTGGAACAGGATGACAGAGGGCCTAGTGGGAGTTGTATTGTATGGAAAACTGAGAAATGTTATGCATGTACAAACTATTGTATTTACTGTTGAATGTAAAACATTAATTCCCCAATAAAGGAAAAATATTTTTAAAAATAAATAAAATAGTGTTTTTATTTATTTATTTTCCCTTTTGTTGCCTTTGTTTTTTATTGTTGTTGTACTTATTGTTGTTGTTATTGATATTATTGTTGTTGGATAGGACAGAGAGAAATGGAGAGAGGAGGGGAAGACAGAGAGGGGGAGAGAAAGATAGACACCTGCAGACCTGCTTTACAACTTGTGAAGTGACTCCCCTGCAGGTGGGGAGCCGGGGGCTGGAACCGGGATCCTTATACTGATCTTTGCACTTCGTGCCACCTGCGCTTAACCCACTGTGCTACAGGCCGGTCCTTGTGCTTTATACGAGTTCTGCTACTCTTTACACACACTGACCCTTCTGCTGAGATGCCTTCCCTCTGAAAGATGCCTATCCCTCTTCTTTTTTTTAAATTTTTTTATATTTATTTATTTTCCCTTTTGTTGCCCTTGTTTTGTTTTTATTGTTGTAGTTATTATTGTTGTTGTTATTGATGTTGTCGTTGTCGGATAGGACAGAGAGAAATGGAGAGAGGAGGGGAAGACAGAGAGAAAGAGAGAAACCACCTGTGAAGTGACTCCCCTGCAGATGGGAAGCCAGGGGCTGGAACGGAGATCCTTAGGCCGATCCTTGCGCTTTGTGCCATGTGTACTTAACCCGCTGCTCTACTGCCTGACTCCCTCAGGCCCCTCTTCTGTGCTGCTCTCAGTTCTTGTTCTCCCACCACCGATTCATGCAGGACGCAGCGCAATCTATACCAAGCTAGATTAAACTAACAACTAACTAAAATGAACAATGTTGTCTTTATATATACTTCCCAAGTAGGGTGTGAACAGGATGTGACGCAGAGAGGGTGGAGAGAAAAGTGACTGGTGAAAATCAGGGTGTGACAAGGAGAGGATCAGAGTGTGACAAGGAGAGGGGGTGGAGCAGGTGAGAATTCTACCACTAAACCACCAATGCCCTGGAGGGAAGGTGGTGCTTTATGTAAATGTAAAAGTGATTTATGTAAATAGATGGCAGTGGTTATGTAAATAGAATACAGTGGTTATGTAAATAGAATGCAGTGTTAAGCAGGGGGGATTTAAACCAAATGAAACAGAAGGGGTTTTTAAAAGCAGAATTAGAAGACACCAACAAGTGTTTACCCATCTCCCTGAGGGTACAGCTGTGTTTCACTTTCTGCTTATTCTCTAGCACTGGACACATGTCAAGAACCCAGCCCGTGGGTGTTCCACACCTGTCCATGAGTAAGAGGGATGAAGTGAGGCTCTGGGATGTTGGCTTGATCCAGGCCTGGACCAGAAGGGGTTCCCATTCTCTGTAGCTGGGACCCAGTGTCCTCTGTCACCACCATCCTTCTAGCTCTCTGTGGCCATGGCCACAGCAGGTGCCCAAGAGCCTTTCTCTTTCTCTTCCTCTTTAGATAGAAAAAAAAAAGGGGCCAAGAGATAGGAAGATACCACAGCACTAAAACTTCCCTTAACATAGAGGGAGTAGGTTTTAACAGGGGTCATGCACATGGCAAAGCAACACACTATCCAAGGTCCTTTCTCATGAAGAAGTTATAGGATTCTGGGAGTAGAACTTTGCCAAGAGAGCTAGGATATATAATGTAGAATTGAAACACTAGAGTTCCAAGAGACAGTCTCAGGAAATAGATTGTGACTATCAAAATCTGAGAAGCTAGGAACAACAAAACAGACCCCTTTGTGGACCCCCATAGGACCTTGCCCTCAACTTGGATCAACAACGGTAGAGAATATTCCATCCTCTGAAGGGAGGCTGGACAATATACTCTATGCTACACCTGAGGAAGATGGGTCCTGATACTGGGGCAACTTGGAACATTCCTACTTATGACCACAGAATGTGAGCTCAGATCTACAGGGACGCAGAGGTCACATAGGCTCTTAAGCTGAATATGGGCCCCAGATCACATCAAATCAATAGGGTTTACAGTCAACAATATTTATACACCTTTTCCATATTTGGGAGCTACTCTTTTCCCTGATCCAGCTTTCTGGTCCTTTTTCCAGCCATGACATCATTTCCCCAGACAATAACTAGGATCCACCTGCATATCCGATTTCAGGCTCAGGGAAAACAAACAAACAAACAAAACAAACAAAAAAACACTAGTATAGCCACAGGCCCTTTGGAATATAACTAAAATATGCCTACTAGCTATCTACAGAACGGAGACATCCCCCCCCCCCCAACTCTTCATCTGCACTATTCCAGCCTTTAGGTTCATGATTAGTCAACAACTTGCTTGGCTTTATATGTTGACTCTCTCTCTTCAGCCACTGGGTTCCAGATGCTAGCATGATGCCAACCAGGCTTCCCTGGACAGATGACACCACCAATGTGTCCTGGAGCTTCAATTCCCCAGAACCCTGCCCCACTAGGGAAAGAGAGAGGCAGGCTGGGAGTATGGATCGACCAGTCAACGCCCATGTTCAGTGGGGAAGCAATTACAGAAGCCAGACCTTCCACCTTCTGCATCCCAAAATGACCTTGGGTCCATGTTCCCAGAGGGATAAAGAATAGGAAAGCTATCAAGGGAGGGGATGGGATATGGAGGTCTGGTGATGGGAATTGTGTGGAGTTGTACCCCTCTTATCCTATGGTTTTGTCAGTGTTTCCTTTTATAAATAAAAAAAAAACTGAGATGCTTACTTCTCAACCCAAAGGTCCAACTGGAATTCCACTTTTCTCCATTGTCTTCAAACTGCTGGGCTGAGACACAACCTGTTACTCAGGCTTTGCTCTAGGTTAAGCAGCTCTAACTAAGAAATCCTTCTCTGGGGCCACAGACTGTGAGACACCTCAGACTAATCATCCTGGTTAGTTTCTTTCTTTTCTTTTAAAAAAATATTTATTTATTTATTTATTCCCTTTTGTTGCCCTTGTTTTTTTATTGTTGTAGTAGTTATTGATGTCATTGTTGTTAGATAGGACAGAAAGAAATGGAGAAAGGAGGGGAAGACAGAGAGGAGGAGAGAAAGACAGACACTTGCAGACCTGCTTCACCACTTGTGAAGCAACTTCCCTGCAGGTGGGGACCCGGGGGCTCGAACTGGGATCCTTATGCCAGTCCTTGAGCTTTGCATCACCTGCATTTAACCTGCTGCATTACCTCCCGACTCCCCCCTGGCTAGTTTCTTTCAAGTCCATGTGGTTAGAACTAAGTAGAAACCCACAAAGGTCAGGAGCCCGCCCTGACTGCTTAGTGCCACTTTCTTGGGCTGGTTGCTTCCACTTTCTCCCCCAGGGTGAACTCTGGACATCTATGCCCCAAACTGACCTTTGGAAAAGTCTCCTAGGAACATGAAGATCTATAAAAACCAACATTCTTGAACCACCATGAAAAGGAGAGTAGACCCCATTGTCTCCCAGCAATTAAAAAAAAAAGTGGGGAGTCGGGCTGTAGTACAGCGGGTTAAGCGCAGGTGGCGCAAAGCACAAGGACCGGCATAAGGATCCCGGTTCGAGCCCCGGCTCCCCACCTGCAGGGGAGTCGCTTCACAGGCGGTGAAGCAGGTCTGCAGGTGTCTATCTTTCTCTCCTCCTCTCTGTCTTCCCCTCCTCTCTCCGTTTCTCTCTGTCCTATCCAACAATGACAACAACAATAATAACAACAAATACAACAATTAAAACAACAAGGGCAACAAAGGGAATAAATAAATAAAATAAATTTAAAAAAAAAGTAAGGACAGCCAGAGTAAAGGCATAGAGCTGAGTACATGGGTCTGTGTTTGGGAAACAGTAAGATCTGTGTCAGGCAAGCAAAGAACTCACCTGCCAATGCCTATATCCATCATAGAAGCAATTAAAGAAGCCAGATCCACCACCTTCTGCACCCAATAAAGAATTTTGGTCCATACTGTCAGTTGCATATACCCTTTAACTCGGGAGCAAGGAGACAGCATGATAATTATGCAAAAAGACTCTCATGCTGGAGGATCTGAGGCCCCAGGTTCAATCCCCTGCACCACCATAAGCCAGAACTGAATAGTGCTCTGGAAAACACACAGAGAGAGAGAGAGAGAGAGAGAGAGAGAGAGAGAGAGACGGAGAGAGAGGGAGAGAGAGAGGGAAAGGAAGTGGAGGGAAGACTGTCAAGACATTGAATTAGGCATCAAGGGTCTAGAATACCCCTAGTCTGAGTCTCTAAATATGTACTGGGAGGGGCACAAGAGATGTTTGGTGCCCTTTAAGTCCATGATGGCTTGTTTTTTTAAAAATGGTATGTGGGAGCCAGAAAGCTAGCTCACTAGGTGTGCCATGCACACAGCCCAGGTCTGAGCCCTGGCTTTACACAGGAGTGCCAAGGCACTGTGGGAATGTCTCTCCTCATTCTCTCTCTGTCTATCTGAATGAACACATGATCTGGGAATAGCGAGATAATACATGTATGAGACCTGGCTCCACAAAAGTAAACAGATAGAGTGGGAGAGAGACAGTGCAGTAGTTAGGCAAGAAGACTTTCATGTCTGAGGCTCCAGACTTCCAGATTCAAACCCCAGCACTACTGTCAGCCAGAACTGAGCAGTGCCCTGGTTTTTGTTTTGTTTTTTAAAAATCAATCAGTAAAGAATAAAATAAAATAGATAAATGCTGGAACAAGGATGGGAGGTGGTAGGGATGAGAACCTGTGGGCAGGGATCTAGATAAGGAGGCTGTGATTTTTCCTTCAAGCCACTGGAATAAGGTGAGGAACACGGAGGAGAAATCCTTAAGAACTAACATGGGAGTGATCTTGGGCAGGGTCAGAGATGATGTCCTGAACTCCAAGCCCTGTGGGCATCAGGAGGAGATGACAGGAGGACAAGCCAGTTTGTGAGGGGTGGAAATGAAAGTGACAGTCACATAGCCTGCTCCAGGAGCAAAGGTATTGTGATAGAGAGCCCTCTCCTCAAAATGTCCTCCTGCTCCAAGGGCCAAGCCACCACTCTTCTCACTAGCAAGTGTTCACAACTAACTGAAGCAGAATAGAGGTTCAGTCATTCCATAGAGGAGACCTGTAGATTTTAGAAGAGCAGAAATTCTCTGGGTGGGGGTAGACAGCATAATGGTTATGCAAAAAAGACTCTCATGCCTGAGACTCCAAAGTCCCAGGTTCAATCCCCTGCACCACCATAAGCCAGAGCTGAGCAGTACTCTGGTAAAAAGTAAAATAAAATAAAACAGAATTAAAAAAGAGAGTGTGTGTGTCTCTCAGGGGTGGGTCAATCTGAAAAAATAAGTCTAGGACTTAAAAATTAAAAAAGAAAGAAAGAAAGAGGAGTTCTCTGTGGGGAGAAAGGTCCTACAGCCTAGGGGCAAGAAGAAAGACTGTTCTGGTCTTCAGGGAGGCTGAAGGTAAAAGGGAATTCCCATGATAGAGCAGGTGGTCAGAGGACCTGAAGCCAGAGAAGGGCTGAAAAGGAGCCAGTCCACTATGGCTTTGGAGTGGCTCACTGGGGGGGGGGGGGCAGGGGGGGCAGCAGGGCAGCCTTGGCTGAGCTTCCTGGGCACTTTATCAGAAACTGGAGGGGCACAAGTTGAAGGAGTAGGTGGAGACAATGAGAGGGTTCTTTTAAGGAGATGGTTCATGCGGTTCACTTTTCAAGGACCCAAGTATAAGCCACTGACCACCACATGGGAGCACTATGCAAAGGGAAAGCTTCATGAGTTATGGAATGGTATATAATGTTTCCCCTTCTCTTCTGCTCTGTCTCTCATACTCTATCTATAAAGGGGAGAAAACAAGTCTGCCTGGAGTGGTGGAATAGTGCAGACACAAAGTTCTAGTGGAGAAGAAAAAAAAAAAAAGCAGGTGGCACAAAAAAGGAGGACAAAGGAGAGGGAAGAAATGGGGCAGCAGCAGGAGGTGTAGAAGCTGGAACTGAGCAAAGAGCCCCTTGGTTTAGGCTGCTTCTCCGGGTGTGAAGAAAGAGACCGAGAAAGGGCAGAAATCTTGGCAGCTGACACAGGCAGCAGGCTCCCGCCAAGACGCCACTATATAAGAAGGGGGAGGTTTGCTGGAAGTTTAGCAAACTAGGAGCAAGTCTGAGAGTTGGAGAGAGGGGTGGAACAGGAATAGAACAGGTCTTTTTGGGGGATGGGGTGGGAGAAGTAGTCTCTATAGCAGTGTGCCTCAAGTGTACTGCGTGTACACATCATCTGGGCAAGGGCAAAGATTCAACATCTCCAAGTTCCCTGGTGGTGAGTGCTGGTGCAAGGAGCACGTTGTAAAGGGTAAGGACCTGAAGTCCAATAAGGAGATGGAGAGACTGGTGTGAGAATCTACCTTAAGGAAAGACCCAGCTTGGATCATCTCAGGTAAAAGCTGAACTGAAGAGGTCTAGGTGGGAGGAAAAGCTCTGCAGGGAGGGGACATGGAGAGAAGAGAGCTAACAGAGGAAGAAAGAGGGACGGGCTTCTGGTGCGAGGCGGTCCATCAGTGTCCCTGAGGCCTTGCTTGTCATCTGGGTGCGTACTGGGGAATTCCCCCAGAATAGTTAGTTGGGGCAGAAAGGTGACATTCCAGGCAGAACAGACCACCCCCTTGCTCTTCTGCAGGAATTCCTAGGACTCACTCCGGGCTTGTCCAAAACCTGGCAGGAGACACCAGGCCAGAGTGTGGTGAGAGGGGCAGAAATGGCTTTGACAGGTCAAGGACGAGACAGTTTCTCTGCCAGGAGCTAATAAAAGAGGAATGGCATCTGTGAGGGACGGGGCTGGGGCAAAAGGGAAGGTGAGCTGGATTCTGAGTCTTGAGTGTCCAACTTGCAACCCGAAATCACGAGGCTCTGGCTGGTAATCCATCCAGAGGCTTTAGGGACAGGGCTAGGGACGCTCCAGGCTAGGGCCCAGCCTGAGAGGGAAGGAGGGAGGCTGGAGTCCTAGACTGGGGTGACAGCGGGGTCGACGCGGCCAGGCGCTAGCAGACACAGGGCGGGGAGGGCGGCCGGGCTCAAAGTAGCAGCCCCGAGGCGTCAAAATGAGCAGCGAGCGCAGGCGGCGGGGACTCGCGGGGGGCCGGGGGAGACGAGGCCGCGAGAAGCCGGGCTGCGTCCCCAGGCGCACCGCAGGCGGTGGCGGGTTCCCGCGGCTCCGGCCGCCTCCAGCCGGGGCCCGCCGGCCCCACCGCCGCCTCGGCCAGGCCGCAGCCCCCGGCCCGCGACCCGCTCCCAGGGTCCGCCCCGCCACGGCGCCCGGCCGCTCCTCCCCCGATGATGTCACGTCCCCGGCCGCCCCTCGGCCAGCCGCCCCGCCCCCGCTGCCCGGCCCCGTCCCCTGGGCCCGCCTGCTCCCGCCGGCTCCCGCCGGGCCTCCTCCCGCCCGCGCCCGCCCTTCGGCTCCCGCTCCCCCGGGAGCAGCGGCGGCGGCGGCATGGCCCGGGCCCGCGGCCAGGCCCCGGGGAGCGGCGGGCGGCGGCGGCGGCGGGGCGGCGCGGGCCCCGGCCCCCGGGGGGAGTCGGCCGGGCTGCTGCTGCTGCTGCTCCAGGTGCTGCCGCCCGGGGCCGCGGCTGGGCCGGGGCGGCGGGGCCCGCGGGGCGGCGGCGTGTGCTGGCCCGGCGCTGCCCCTGCATTTCCCCGGGACGCGCGGCTACTGCTGCTCCTGCCGCCGCCGCCGCTGCGGCCGCCGAGCCCCGCGCCCGCAGCCTCCGCCTCCCGGATGGTAATCAGCGCCGGCGCCGCGGGCGGGCGGGCGGGCGGTAGGCGGGGGCGCCGGGGGAGAGGGAGGGCAGCCCCGCGCCTCCGCCTCGCCGGAGGTAGCTCCCAGGGCGCTGCCCCCCCTCCGACGACCGCGGCCCTGGGCAGCCGCCAGAGCGCGCCTCGGGGGCGCCTCCGCGCGGACCTGCTGCCGCCTGCGCTCCCGCCTCCCCGCGCCAGCTCGCCGGCGCTCAGGCCGCGGGGGAATCCCGCGCCTCCCCGCCCCGCGCCGCGGGAGGGTGGGAGGGCACGGCGGCGCCCGCGGGCTGGCGTTCTCCGAGGGAGCGCCCCACAGGCGGGTGCGCGCTGAGCCGCGGGGACCCGAGCTGCGCGCTGCGCTCCTGGAGGCGCCGGCTGCCGTCGGGTCGGGCTGACTCGAGACGCCCGTGGCCTCGGCGGGACGGGGTCCCCGGCGGCGGGGCGCCCCCACACCACGCGCCCTTATGTTCCCTGCGCAGGACGCTCTGCCCCGCGGCGGGCTGAGCCTGAAGGAGGAGCCGCTGCTGCCCTCCGGCCTGGGCTCCGTGCGCTCCTGGATGCAGGGTGCGGGCATCCTGGACGCCGGCACCGCGGCGCAGAGGTAAGCGCGCGGGCCCGGCCGCTGGGACCCAGGGTGGAGGGAGCCCTAACTCTGGATGGTCCGGGCGAGCTCTCTAGTCCACCGGGTCCCAGCACCCGGGCCCCCCACCAAGGATGTGGGGCGGGCCGGGGCGGGGCTTCTGCCTCTACTGGGTCTGTCTGGGCTCGGGTTTCTGACTGCTGCTCATGGACTGATGATGGGGCGCTATCCCAGCTGCCTGCAGCCTCTGACCCTCGGCCACCAGTTGTCCAGGAGCTGCCACTCCCTCCTTCCTGGGCAGTCCCGACGTCTGCCCTTGTCCAATTCTGCTGCTCTGTCGCAAAAGGCATGAAACCCAGCCCCCTTTCTGGTTTCCCACGCCCCTTGGAGTTGGAAGGTGGGGGTGTGCAGCCTCAAGCGCTGGGATCTGTAGGGTAGAGATGAGACGGACAGCTGACTTGCCTGGAATGATGGGGGGGTTGGAGCAGACTGTTAAGGTGTTTGGGGCCAGGCCCTGCGAAGGCAGGGGGTTCCTGGGAAGCCAGCACCCACACCCACTGCTCTTGATTCCTTTTCCGGGGTCTGGGCAGGAGTAGGGTGTGTGTGTGTTCGTGTGTGTTCGTGTGTGTGTGTGTGTGTGTGTGTGTGTGTGTGTGTGGCAGGGGTGAGCGTGGGAGAAAGGGGAGAGGGAGGGGCTTGGTGGTGAATTCTTGGATTCGGAAAGCAAGTTGGAAGGTTTGTGGACTTGCCCCCCACACACACACCTGGACCAAACCTGTGCACCACCCTAGTTGTGAGCAGGGGTGGGAGCATCAGAGTTTACATCTCCTAGGAGGCACCGCAGTGGATGTTGCTCTTTGAGAGCTGGGCAGTTCGCAGCCTGAAAGGGTTCTGATGGTGGCAGGGGGCAAGGCAGGTCAGGTCTGGCACAGGAGCCACATCTTCACACCCCTAGTCTGGTCCGGAACATACATAGACCAGCCCCAACCTCCCTCCTGAACACACACACATAGTTTGGCAGGAACTGAAGCTCATTTTGAGGGTGCTCTTGGCAACTCACCTCTTATGGAAGAGAAAAAGGGTCCTGTCTATGAGTTACTTCACACAAGTTTCCCCTATGATATAAATATATTCCTGGAAAATAGACAGCAAAATCACACCACTACAGCTTCTGTCAATGTTTTAGCAGCTTTCCTTTTCATCTTCCTTCCTTGGACAGTTCTGTATCCAGTCTGTTTCTCTGTTGGTGCTGACTGTTTCACTTGAGATGGTCAACTTTTTAGCAAGACTTTCTCCACCACTGACTGTGCAGTGAAAGCTCCTTGTAAGGTGGCCCCATGGGACTTTGGGGACTGGAGGCTCCTGCTTCCACCCTCCCACTTTGGCTACCCTAGCCAGTGAGCTTGCCGGCTAGGGAAATGCAGAGGAGGCAATGCCATTGTAGTTTCTGTGGATACAGCAATGCAAGGCTGAGGCTCCTCTAGAAGGTCCTGCCATTAGTAGTGCTCTCTACACATGGTGTGGGGATGGGTCTTGAGTAGTGTTAGAGTGTTCAGTCTGAGTTCCCAGGGCAAAATCACTGGGTCTCAGAAGGCCTCTCCAATTTGAGAAGATGCATTTCTCTAAGTCAGGAAACTTCTTAGTCTCAGGACACAGGTGAAAGCATGTGTCCACCCCCCAACCCATACACGCATATATATCTAGTCCTCTCCAGATGCCCTCTTTCCAGAAGAGAGCAAATGAATGCTTTATCCTCCTTTCCAAGGGCATCCATCATCACTTCTCTTCGTAGAGTGAGCCCCAGTCTATCTGTCCCCTGTTCAGATCGTAACATCCTGCAACAGCAACAAAGGAGATTCCTTTCCCATCCCACCTCCCTCTTTAGTCTCTTCCCAGTTTCTCTCCTGGCCTCTGGGCAGCTCACAAAGGAATGTTCTTCTCCAGAGCTTGGGGTGTGACAGTTGCTCAACACCTCCCTCACATTCACCCACAGCCACTTGGTTGAGAAGGTGTACAGATGCTCTCTTCCATGTCTTACTTCCTCTCTGTGTGTCCACAGCCAGTCTCTAACAGGAAGCACCCTGTCCTTTACTACATTCTCCCTGGCTTGGAGGTTTTCCAGAGTACTACCTCAGCCTCTTAGTATACTGCCCCAGTCCCTTAGCACCTCCCCAAAACATCTGCCATGCATTGTGGACCAAAGCAATATTTCCCAAGAGCTTTTTTCTGACCATGTCACACTTTCATTAAAAACTTCAGAGGGTGGGAGTCGGGCGGTAGCCCAGCGAGCTTAGCGCATGTGGCGCAAAGCACAAGGACCGGTGTAAGGATCCCGGTTCGAGCCCCCGGCTCCCCACCTGCAGGGGAGTCGCTTCACAGGCGGTGAAGCAGGTCTGCAGGTGTCTGTCTTTCTCTCCCCTCCTCTCTCCATTTTCTCTCTGTCCTATCCAACAATGACAACAACAACAACATCAATAACAACAATAATAACTACAACAATAAAACAACAAGGGCAACAAAAGGAAATAAATAAATATAAAAATATTTTTAAAAAAAACTTCAGAGGGTGAAGATAGCATAATGGTTATGCAAAGAGACTGTCATACCTGAGACTCCGAAGTCCCAGGTTCAATCCCCCACACCACCATATACCAGTGCTGCGGTGTCTCTCACTCATTAAAATAAGACAGATAAAATATATTTTAAAAAAACACAGCTGCAGGGAGCTGGCTGGTGGCGCAGCAGGTTAAGCACACATGGCATGAAGCACAAGGATCTGGGTTCGAGCCCCCAGCTCCCCACCCGCAAGGGGGGGTTCTCTTTACAGGCAATGAAGTAGGTCTGCAAGTGTCTATCTCTCCACCTCCCTGTCTTCCCCTCCTTTCTCGATTTCTCTCTGTCCTACCCAGCAACAATGACAGCAATAACAACAATGATAAACAACAAGGGCAACAAAAGGAAAAAAAATAGCTTCCAGGAGCAGTGGGTTCATACTTCAGGCACCAAGTCCCAGCGATAACCTTGGAAGCAAAAAAAAAAAAAAAAAAAAAAAAACCCAAAAAACCCAAAAACACAGCTGCAGAGGTATATACACACACACACACCCCACACCTCCCAGATATTTGTGTGGCCTTAAACTTCCTTCTTGGCTCTAGAGGATACTTGGCATTTGGTAAAGTTGAAAAAGTAGCTGTTTCTCTTGAAATGTTCCCTCTGCCCCCAGCAAATAGGGCCTTACAGTCTATACACACACACACCCATCCACACCATGTCTGGCCCAGGCTCTTTTTGCTCTGCTGGGGCCTCTTCCCTTGCCAGCCTGTGCCTTCCTCTAGGGCAGAGATGGTGGCTCATTCTTCCTTGTGTTCACAGTGGTGGTACTGACCTGACCAGTTCATAGTAAGGCAATCATCATCTATTGAAAAAAGCAAAAGTGCATATGAAAAGGTTTTCAAACCTCATTTTTTCTTTCTTTTTTTTTTAAACTTTATTTTAATGAGACACCCAGCCTGATGCATGTGTAATGCCACCACTCCTAGGTCAACTTTTTCATTCTTTTTATTTTAGAGGGACATGAGAGTGAGAACAAAGCACCACTCCACTGTGTGTGGTGTCCCTTTGGTGCTGTCCATTGGTGCTTCCATATTGTTCTAGGTCTTTTTTTTCTAAATATTTAGTTATTTATTCCCTTTTTTGTTGCCCTGGTTGTTTTTTATTGTTGTAGTTATTGTTGTTGATGTCATTGTTGTTGGATAGGACAGAGAGAAATGGAGAGAGGAGGGGAAGACAGAGAGGGGGAGAGAAAGACACCTGCAGACTTGTTTCACAGCCTGTGAAGCGACTCCCCTGCAGGCGAGGAGCCGGGGGCTCAAACTAGGATCTTTGCGCTGGTCCTTGCACTTTGCGCCACCTGCACTTAACCCACTGCACTACCACCCAACTCCCTGTGCTAGGTCTTAAACCCAGAGGCTTTCACATGGTAAGACATGGTAAAGCTTGCATATAGATGAGCTGCCCCCCTCTCCCCGTTCCTGAATTTCTTTCTGCCAGGCTCAACCTCCCTGCATTATGTTCTCCAGGATCTAGCTGACCCTAGAGGCCATGTACTGACCTGTCAGCTGCTCCCGGTTTATAAGGCACTCTCCACCCCCCCCCCTTTTTTCCAGAGCAATGCTCAGCTCTGGTTTTTGGTGGTGTGGGGGAATTGAACCTAGGACCTTGGGGCCTCAGGCATGAGAGTATCTTTGCATTATGCTATCTACCCCCACATGTTCCCCAGTTTACAGTGACATGTTTTTGCAGGAGAACATCTGGAGCCTGCTGAGGCCAATGGGAGGAGGTGGGGGGAGGCTTTTCTATCAGTAAGGGAAATTCTGGGCATAGGAGAGTAGGGAGCAGAGAAGAGGCTGTGTGTCCTCATTCCATAGTAACAGAGAAATCCCAACCATAACCCTGACCAGTCCTACCCTGGGCCAATAGGACTCTATTTCTTAGACAATATACCCAGCCCTCTCCTGCCTCCTCTGGCCCCCTACAGACATCCTTTTAGCCAGGGCTCAGTGCACAAGGAGCTCTCTTCACCTTTCCTGCTGTGTTTCCCAGCCCAGGGAGACCCCTTGGAGGCCCAGGCCGGCCCTTTCCCTTGAGGTGGTCCCAGGGCACTAGTGGGGCCCTGCAAGGGAAGCCAGCTGGAGCTGCCTTTCCTGTAAGCAGCTGCAGGCCAGCCTCCCTGCTAGGAAATGCTTTTGTCTGCTTTAATAATTAATAGCCGCTTTTCAGCCTGGGACCTGGCAGGCAGGCCTGTGGTGGGTGGTGAGGGGCTGAAGAGGGAGAAGGAGAGTGGGCAATTTAGGTGGCTTTGAGGGCAAGAGAAAGGATGGGAGAGTTGTCTGTTGAAGGCCCCCCCCATTCAGGGCTGAGGGAACTTCCTGGGAGCAGTAGCCACAGGGATATGAAGTAATCCTGCTGCTCTCTCTTTATCAGGTGCCTTTGCACACAGGCTCTGGGCACCCACTTCACTGCCATGGTGGACGTGCCCCAGGAGCTGCTGCTCTCACTGTCCCTGGGCTGCAGCACCGCAGATTCTGGGTGTGTGGGGCTGGGCAGGGCTCGGCTGATAGACCTTGTCTGGGATTGAATACCAGGCCCTGCATGATTGCTAGCAGTCCCAGGGACTCCGGGGATACCTGCAGGGAGGAAACAAGGGCCAGTGAGATCCCTGAAGGGAAGGCAGAGGGACTAGTGTGGCCATACCAGGGTGTATTCAAGAACTTGGTTTAGCACAGACTTTAGTAATGAGATGCTAGAGACAAACATATATTATTTCTTCAATCTTCTTTGGGGTGAGAAGGTGCTGGAGGGAAGTTAACAAAGATTCTTGCCCTGCCACTAATGACCTCAGGGCTTGTCCCCATTTCCCCAGTGTCCCACCCTGGAAGATGGATCAGCCCCAAGCCAGACACTTGTTAAGTGGGCAAGTGTTGGGATCTGGTTGGGAGATGGGGAGGCAGAGGCCTGGGGTGCCTCTTGGGGAGGCTGAAACTCCAGCTTCTCGTCATTTGTCTTCTCTGGGTTTGGAAATGGTAGTTTTAAATTGCTGGTTTTTATTGTAAGTGTGCAGTCAGGGATGTAAGGAGCCAAGAGTGGGCTTCTAAGCAGAGCACAGAGACTGGAGGGAGGTGTGCTGTCAGACTGAAGGTGGGGTTAGGCAGTGTGCTGAGAAGGGCCCCTGGCAAGGACTTGCTGGGTGGCCCAGCACTGGTACGCAGACATCCCTCAGCATCTCCCTGCCAGCACCCTGTCCTCTGAGCACAGGACCCCTGGGAGGTGCAGGCTGTGAAGGCCAGGTTATCCTTGGTCCTCACTTTGACCTGGGTTCCCGGCACAGTGTTCAGGAAGCCCGGCAACACCAGTGCTGACTCTGAGACAGGTGTCCTCTGGCCCAAGAGTAATGGTGTAAACCAGTATTGTCAGTAGCAATTTCCTTTAGTGGGTCAGATGATAGCTCACCTGGTAGAGATCACACTTTATCATGCACTAGGACCAGGGGTCAAGTGCCTAACTACTACGTGGGAACACTTACATAAGGGAAGCTTCATACACAGTGGAAATATGCTGTGGTGTTTTTCATCTCTTTTCCCTTCTGTCTCTCACACTCTCAAAAAAGAAATAAAAGTCCACTGGGAGCAGTGGAATCATACAGGCATGGAGGCCCAACCCAAAAGTAACCTGACTAAAAAAGAAATCTTTTGAAATTTTGGTCTAATTCAGAATAAAGATGTGCACCCTAGGAGGTGACATAGTGAATAAAGTGTTGGACTCTCAATCATGAGGTTCTGAGTTCAACTCCTGGCATCACATGTACCAGAGTGGTGCTCTGCCTCTCTCTCTCTCTTTCTCTCTCTCTCTCTTCCTCTTCTCACAAATAGATAAATAAATATTTAAAAAGCAGAAGATGGGATGGTAGTGGGTAATCAGTGATTACTTTCTCCAAACTCTGGGTTCTTTAGCACAAGAACAAATGCCCCACCAATTCAGCACACTCTGGGAGTTGATAGAAATGTGTTTTGAACAGTTTGTTTAAAAATCATCTTTCTGGGCGGAGGGGAGATAGCATAATGGTTATATAAACAGACTCTCATGCCTGAGGCTCCAAAGTCCCAGGATCAATCCCCTGCCATAAGCCAGCGCTGAACAGAGATCTGGTAAAATAACATTAAATAAATAAAATTATCTTTCTTTTTAAATTTTTTAAAATATTTATTTCCTTTTGTTGTCCTTGTCGTTTTATTGCTGTAGTTATTATTGTTGTTGTTATTGATGTTGTTGGATAGGACAGAGAGAAATGGAGAGAGGAGGGGAAGACAGAGGGGGAGAGAAAGATAGATACCTGCAGACCTGCTTCACTGCTTGTGAAGCTACCCCCCTGTAGGTGGGGAGCCGGGGGCTCAAACTGGGATCTTTACGCCGGTCCTTGCGCTTTGCACCACCTATGCTTAACCCGTTATGCTACTGCCCGACTCCCTAAAATCATCTTTCTAAGAAAGTGAGGTGTGTTGTCCATGCCAGGCTCTTATGGAAGCATTTGGCATGGTTGTTAGGTGGCATTTATCTGCTCAGTGTGTGCTGTGTGCAAGAATGGCGCTCAGGGTTGAGGTGCCAGCAGCTGCTCTGCCACTTACCAGGTCACAGATACCCAAGAAATGACACCCCAGCCAATGACTGACTGGAGTTGGTGGCTAAGTACTCCAGCTCCATCCTTCCACCATCCTAATAAGAGGCATCACTAAGGCCACATTCTAGGCTGTTTCCAGAGCTCCCTGTGGGGTGAGCTGCAACTGCCCATGGTAGTGGTTGTTGAAAATGCCCCGTGTGGACTTTTCTTCTCTGTCTCACCCCTCCACCCCCATATTAGCCTTTCCTGGCATCACCTTGCAAATAAACAGTGTGCATATGAATCTTCATCTCGGCCTACTGCTGAGGAAACTCCAAGATAACACCTGCCTCTCCAGACTTCAGGGGAGAAGTCTCTCCCATTTTCCTCCACTCTTGTCAGTGAAGCTTAGATATTAGTAAACACCTTGGAGCTTTCTGCCCACACCCCAGTGGCTCCCTTGGGCAGCTCCACTTTGAAGGCCAGAGTGAAATGCTGACCTTTGTTGTCCCCACCTCTGTCTCTATCTGGTATGAGAGACAGTGAGTGGCCCTGCCACACACCTGGATCCCACTCTCCCGCACCCAGGGTGTATCCAACCCCTGTGTCTATCTCCCTACTGGTGTGTCTCTGTCTCTTTTCTTCTGTTCTTTATTCTTGATCTGTTTTCTCTTGGCAAGCATATCAGCTATTCCCAAAGGGTTACCAGCAAAAGTCTTTCCTTCCCCCGCCCCAACTCTCTCCCTTCGGAGTTGGCAGTTCCATTTGGGGATGTTGATTGGTCACCTAGTACACATAGGGGGAGGAGGAGTACCAGGCACTGGGGAACCCAAAGAAGGAGTTCTGATCTGCCCCTGGCACCCAGCCTACCTGCTCCTAAGCCGATCCTTATGTCAGTCTGTGTCTTTTCATAGGAACCACGGCGGGTCTTCACAGCAAAGCCTTTTCTCTCTTACCTTGATCTTCTCACAAGTGCAGCAGGGGTATGAGCAGGCAAACTGGAGGTGTTGACAGGCTAGGGGCTGCCCTGGTGTGCCTAGCAGGAGTCTGGCCCATTCTGCAAGTTCTTCCTGGTCTGTTGATCAGAGTGATCCCGCCCTGGAGCTGTGAATTACTCACTCCTGCCCCACTGCTTTGCATGGAGGCTGTGACCCCGGCAGGAGACTGTACCTCCCACCCGCTGGCTGAGTGAGATGGGAAGAGAAGGTGACAGTCAGGCTGTTTCCTGGGAGGTGGGGCCCAGCCCCCTCGCCTGTGGGGGAGGACATAGTATGGCCCTCTGCCCCCAGTATTGACACTTAAGTACTAGATCACAGCCCACAGGCCCTCTTTCCCTCCCTGGGTCCCATTGACCTCTGTCCTCCTGAACTCTCCTGCTATGAAAGAGGGCAGCCACTGTGCAGGGAGCTTAGCCAGACTTCTCAAGTCTGGTCCTCTGGAGCTGGCAGGCAGCCAGGACCCAGGCCAACTGATATTTGCCAAAAGAGATGGTCAGGGAAGGAAGCTCAAGCCAGCATCATTGTTCATGTGGTACTAGCTTAGAATTTGGCTCTGGGATTGAGGGGTAGGGGGTGGGTTATCTATGCCAGCAGGAGGGGTGAAGTGATATATAGGGGACCTGTCACTGTATAGCCTCTCCACTCCCCTCCAAGGACTGACACACACACCCCTCTCCCCACTACCCCCCACCCCACCACCCCCCCAGTCCTTTCTTTCTGCTGTCTGAGCACAGACAGCACCTTCCCTGGGTGAGGTGAAAGAATCAAGGGCAGTGATCTCTGATGGCTCTACCACCCGTTCCTTCTAGCAGCTCTCCCCAGAGCTTTGACCCCAAAAACTGGTCCAGGAGCAGGAGAGCAGGGTCTGGCTTGTGACCTTATTAGCATATTCATCAGCAGCAATCAGGGACGTGCTGTGATCCAAGTCCTCAGGGCTGACAGCACTGGACAGGCTTGGACCAGAGAGGACTGTGGAGG
Source organism: Erinaceus europaeus (assembly GCF_950295315.1). Taxonomy (NCBI): domain Eukaryota; kingdom Metazoa; phylum Chordata; class Mammalia; order Eulipotyphla; family Erinaceidae; genus Erinaceus; species Erinaceus europaeus. The sequence continues at coordinate 71,802,409 of NC_080162.1, read as the reverse complement.
CCCAAGGAAGGAGGGGAATAGAGGGTGGGGGACCATCCTGGAGAAAGGATCCTTGGAGAGGACCAAAAGATGTTAGTGGTCTTCCTCTTCCTCCTCTTGATCAGAAGACAAGCAAGACCCATCACTTCTGTCTCTGAAATCAGCATTTCAGTGGGCCATGGGGCTCCCAACCAGGCTTTCATGAGGAGAAACAATTTGCATTTTATCATTTATGTATTTATTTTCTAATTTTTTAACAATTTATTTATTATGAGGGGAAAAAGAGAACCAGATCATGGCTTAGCTCTGGCATAAGGTGGTGCTGGGGATTCAACCTGTAGCCCTGGGGCCTCAGACTTGCAAGTTTGTACTGTAATATTCTGCACTATCTCCCTGGCCCTATGCATTTATAATTTTTTTCTTTATTGAGGGATAAATGTTTTACAGTTGACAGTAAGTACAATACCTTATGCATTTATTATAATTAATAAAGTACAACATAACAAACCTGTAATATCCCAGATATAATGCAGAGTAAGAGTAAACAGGTTGGGGCTGGGTAGTGGCGCACCTGGTTGAGTGAACATGTTACAATGCACAAGGACCGAGGTTCAAGCCCTCAGCTCCTACCTGCAGGGGGAAAGAAAGCTTTGCAAGTGGTAAAGCAGTGCTGCAGGTATCTCTCTTCCTTTCTATTTCCCCTTTCCCTCTCAATTTATGACTCTCTATCCTATGAATAAAGATTAAAAAAATTTTTTTAAACTTACCTTCAATATTAAAAAAAATGAGTAAACAGAATACAGATGAAGTAGTGGTGAAGCTGGCAGCCATTGTCACAGGGGCAGCTCCATGGTGGACTCTGGTCTGAGTGGCTCTCAGTCCACCCTCCTTATCCTCTCCCTGCATCCCTGCATCCCTGCATCCCTGCATCCCTGCATCCGCCTCTCCCTTTCCTATCACACTGCTCCTTTTCCTCCTGCAGCATCTTCTAAGTCCTACCTGGTTTGGGAACTTTCTTTTCCTTTCTTTCTTTCTCTCATTCTTTCTTTCTTTCTTTCTCTCTCTTTCTTCCTTTCTTCCTTCCTTTCTTTTTTTCTTTCACTCTTTCTTTCTTTTTTACCAGAGCACTGCTCAGCTCTGGTTTATGGTGGTGTAGGGGATTGAACCTGGGACTATGGAGCCTCAGCATGAGAGTTCCTTTGCATAACCATTATGCTATCTACCTCCACCCCATTTGGGAATTTTCTTTCTTTCTGAGAGAGACAAAGAGAAAAAGAGGGAAGGAGAAGAGACCTGCAGCTCTGCTCCACCACTGTCGAAGCTTTCCCCCTGCAGGTGGGGGCAAGGGGCTTGAACCCAGGTCCCTGTGCATGGTAATGTGTATTCTAGTGCCCAGCTCCCCAGCTCAGGAACTTTCTAGTGACATTGAATTGTGTCTCCCAAACCACATCTCTGCAACAGTGCTTTGTAGTCAGGTAATCATGCTGCACCACACACACACACACACACACACACACACACACACACACACACACACTCACACACACACACACACACACACACTCACACACACACACACACACACACATACACACACACACACACACACACACACACACACACACCAGACTGGAGAGATAGTATACCAGTTATGCAAATAACTTTTAAGTATGAGGCTCTGAGCTCCCAGGTTCAGTCCTCAGCACCACCATAAGCCACAGCTAAGCAGTGCTCTGCTGGGGTAGGAGTAGGTGGAGAGTGGAGAGGGAAAGCTTCATGAGTGGCAAAGCAGTGCTGCAGCTGCCTCTCATTCTTGTTTCCTCTCTCTCACCTCCTCTCGATTTCTGTCTATCTCTATTTTTAAAATAATTTTTGGGAGTTGGGTGGTAGCGCAGCGGGTTAAGCGCAGGTGGCGCAAAGAGCAAAGACTGGCATAAGGATCCCGGTTCGAGCCCCTGGCTCCCCACCTGCAGGGGAGTCACTTCACAGGCGGTGAAGCAGGTCTGCAGGTGTCTTTCTCTCCCCCTCTCTGTCTTCCCCTCCTCTCTCCATTTCTCTCTGTCCTATCCAACAACAACATCAATAACTATAACAATAATAACTACAACAATAAAACAAGGGCAACAAAAGGGAATAAATAAATATTAAAAAATAAAATAATAATTTTTAAAAACTTTTAATTTGATAGAACAGACTGAAATAGAGACCTGCAGCACTGCTTCACCACTTGTGAAGCTTCCCCCTACAGGGGCTTGAACCTGGGTCCTTCATATAATAATGTGTATACTCAACCAGGCATGCCACCATCCAGCCTTTCTCTCTCTCTCTCTCTCTCTTGAATCCTCAAACTCAGCAGCTGAGATAATACACATTTGTTATCTCACTCAGTTTCAGAGTCAGGAATCAGACAGCTGTGTGGCTGTGTGGCTCTGGCACCCAGGCTGTAGTCAGGGTGACTTTCATCAAAGGCTTGGCCAGGGCCGGTCACCTGCTTCCATGCAGCTCACTCACATGGCTGGCGAGTTGGTGCTGCCTCTTGGCAGAAGGCCATGAATCTCCATCTGGTAGAGGCTTGAGTGTTCTCACAACATGGTAGTTGGCTCAAAGAGAAGGGACCAGGCAGAAAAAGGCCACAATGTCTCTGTGTCCTAATGTGGGAATTCATGTGTGTCATAGTCTGCCCTTCTTCTTCTAGAAGAAGAATAGTCTGCCCTGATACAGTATGGAAGTGGGGAGAGGGATTGGAATCCTGCTGGAGGCAGACTGCCACATGCAGGTGAGCCCTGGCCTAAGGTGGGCAAACAGAGTCCTTCCCAGGTATTCATACGCCCAGCTATATATGCTGTGAAGCCACACCTCAGTATTGGCCACCATAGTACACTTTTGTTGAGGGGAGATTTAGAGTCATGGGAAATCCTAGGGACAAACTTTGGTTTGGAGGAGAAAGCCTGAACTCTGTAACCTGTTTTTTTGTTTGTTTTTTTCTCTTTTGTTGCCCTTGTTTTTTATTGTTGTTGTAGTTATTGTTGTTGTTCTTGATGTCGTTGATGTTGGATAGAACAGAGAGAAATGGAGAGAGGAGGGGAAGACAGAGAGGGGGAGAGAAAGATTGACACCTGCAGACCTGCTTCACTGCCTGTGAAGCGACTTCCCTGCAGGTCCAACCGGGATCCAACTGGGATCCTTACACTGGTCCTTGCGCTT